>NC_091352.1:5395339-5680339 GCF_038502225.1 Cherax quadricarinatus | reverse complement strand
CCCTAAGGATTTAGTTCTTCCTCGTGAATATAATACTAATCCCGTTCCTCAGGTGCTCTATGATCCTTACAGATTCAACGCTTCAAAATAATAATAACAGCATTCACTGTGCTTTACCCTTGAGTCTAGTTTTTCCTCATAAATATAATACATTGCTAATAATAATAATACTAATAATACATGCACATTTATAGCTCAGTTAACAATGCAGTAATCAAATGTACATTTTTTTCACTTCGTAGCCTAGAGGGCGCACGATACCTTAGATACATATACAGGATATGTACACCGTGATGTATGTCTCGGTGTATATATGCTGAGGATTTACCTTAATTCTTGTTTTAGGGATTATTCTTGACCCTTATATAGTCGATGGGCTTTAAACCCTCATAAAACAAATATATACACACTAATGCAAATCACGAAGTACAGCAAAGCATTAGTTTAAGCAACATAACTATAAACCCCATTAAGCAAATATACACAGTAACACAAATTACAAAGTGTAGCAAACTCAAATGTTTGTGTTTGTTGTAAGAAAAATAAAAGCAAACATAAACACTGCTTAGCCAATCATCTGAGCCAAAAAGGTTGTAGTAATCATACTTCGTAGTGAAGGTACTGGTTAAGACTACCCCCACGGCAGCTCTTCTCACATCGGCCTTGATGCTGGTGAACGTCTCTAGATTCAAGGAAATGAGGCTGCTCTCCTCTTTCCTTGGACCAATCCTGATTACCTCTCATTTCCCAGGCACTATATGACCTATAGGGGTTTAGCGCACCCTCATGATAATTCCAGTCCTGAGCCTCTGTATGAACATATAATAATAATAATTATAATAATAATAAATAATAATAATAACAATAATAATAATAATGCTCCTATTCCTGAGGGTTCAGCTATTTCCCATGATAAATGCTTACATCGTCTTCATTATCATTTTCGTTGGTATTCAGCAATCTGGCCATATCACTCCACTCATTTGTTATATTCGTTGGATCGACACCATGCCTAACCCTTCTAGGGTAGGGTAGGTGCCTGAGCCCGAGCCTTTAGCTCATAAGACTGTCATTCCCATTTGCCCCCTTGGGGCGGGGATGGCAGACCAGAGAGGCCTAGCTTGTGGCTAGGCCTGGGGACAGTTAGTCCCAAAGATGAGGAGGTATTTGTGCCTCCTCCCATGGGAGACTTCGGTCTCAGACACTCCCTCAAGAGGGAGCCAAGGCCGGGCCACCACTTGGAAAAGGCCCGGGCCGGGAGAATACCGGCTAATCTTTAATAATAATAATAATAATAATAATAATTATATTCGTTCATTACGAATTTTCAACTCACTGATAAGCAGTTACCCGTTTTTATCTATTTGTCAATTTCCTGTTTGTAGCTACAGGAGCAGAGCTATACTGGTGGTGTTCCGTCTTCATTAACAAATAACCCACACTTACGAGAGGAAACTCGTGACGATGTTTCGATCAGTCTTGTACTATTGTCAAGGCACAATTATGCGAGGAAAACGTAACAGAAGATCAGAAGAGGTGCAGGATGGGCTGAAACAATTAAAAAAAAAAAATTTCACCTAAATGCAGGTTATTTTTTAATTATCACGGGCACGATATCGTGACTTTTATTCTCTATCAACATGTTACTTGCCTTTTTTTTTAGCTTCCAATAGTTATTATTATTATTAAAGATTAGCCGGTATTCTCCCGGCCCGGGCCTTTTCCAAGTGGTGGCCCGGCCTTGGCTCCCTCTTTAGGGAGTGTCTGAGACCTAAGTCTCCCATGGGAGGAGGCACAAGTACCTCCTCATCTATGGGACCAACTGTCCCCAGACCTAGCCACAAGCTAGGCCTCTCTGGTCTGCCATCCCCGCCCCAAGGGGGCAAATGGGAATGACAGTCTTATGAGCTAAAAGCTCGGGCTCAGGCACCTACCCTACCCTAGAAGGGTTAGGCATGGTGTCGATCTTCCAATAGTTGAAGCAATTACTACCTCCTTTTTCAACTTATTCCACTATCCCACAATTCCATTTGTAAAGAAAAATGCCAAATACTCTAACGTTACAAGCAACACAATTTCTTGTATGGAGCAGAGTGCCTTGATGCTGGTGAAGGGCTCTTGATCTAAGGAAATGAAACAATCACTTCTCCCCTTGGATCAAACCTTATGGTCTCCCATTCCCCTGGTGATATTACCGCCAGTTATGACTAAAAGATAACTAGAAGCTATCCAAGCATAGGCCGTGGTGTAGCGTACGATAACCAGCACCTCTCGTGCCTCTACTTATAACATTTTCCATATCTTTTCACAGCAATAATTATGATCTCTCTCTCTCTCTCAACGAGTACCAATCAATATGATCACTTTTTCACTAGAGTATGTTAACACGGTCTAATAGTAAAGGTTAACTTATGATTTCCCCAAACACTTAACATATCACTTTCGCTCAATCCCTATTTACCCTCCATTCCCTAAGCGATGTATTACCTCTATAAGTTCAATGCTTCCTAATGAATATTAGTTAATATATATCAGAGAATTGTAGTTCTACCCCTGAAGAGGATTGCTTATCTATACCTTTCCCTCTCCCTATACTTTCTCTCACTTCTTCTTATATCACTACTACATGAGAGAAGGGAGGGACGAAACGGAGAAGAATTAGCATGAGGGAGAAGAGACTGTAAAGAAATGGGCAAAAAGAGGAATGAGAAGGGGTTAACCAGAGGGAGTAGAAATATAAGGGAGACTGACTTCGTGGTAGTGGAGGGAGGTGAAGGCGGAAGTGGAGGGAAATAGTGTGGAGGGGAAGTAGAGGTGGGGAGGATAGTGGGGGAGTCAGTGGAGGGAAGAACAGGGTTAGTGATGGGGGAGGGCGTTGGAGGGGCGTTGCCCATGTCTCGCATGATGAACAAGTTGTGGGGAGGCAAGAGAGAGAATAGGTGGAGACAGAAACAGTAAGGGAGGGAAGGTGAGAGAAAGGGTTTAAAGATCTTATCAAATACTGCTCACAGGGAAATATATATATGTTAAGACGACTCGGCGAGTTTGGCCTGAAAAGTAAGGGGTCATTGCTGCCGAATAACAGTAAAAGTTATTTATGCAAAAAAAGCTGTGAAAATGAATCTGAATATAACGAAAAATATATATGTAACTGAATTTAATGAATATTAAATTAATTTAAATTGATCTATGATATATTTAGTAGAATTAGGCTAAAATAAATTACGTTGGGTGAAGTCTTTAAGTTAGGTTTAGTGTAAAACCAAAACCAAATGTCCATTATTTCCATTATATATATAAATATACGTATATATATATATATATATATATATATATATATATATATATATATATATATATATATATATATATATATGTCGTGCCGAATAGGCAGAACTTGCGACCTTGGCTTAAATAGCAACGCTCATCTTGCCATATAGGACAAGTGAAAATTTGTGTATGCAATAATTTCGCTAAAATCATTCTGAACCTAACGAAAAAAATATATTTGATTGTGTTTATTTAGTACTAAATTATTGTAAACGTATTTAAAATATATTTAGTTGGGTTAGGCTAAAATAAATTGCTCTTGTTATAATAAGGTTAGGTAAGTTTTCTAAGATTCTTTTGGTTCAAAATTAAAAAAATTTATATTAATATTAATGGGAAAAATATATCTTTAAACGTACAAGAGAAATTTTCAGAAAGGACTTAATTTTAAATGAGTTCTTGCTAATTGACCAGTTTTACATATTTGGCACGACACACACACACACATATATATATATATGTCGTGCCGAATAGGCAGAACTTGCGATCTTGGCTTAAATAGCAACGTTCATCTTGCCATATAGGACAAGTGAAAAATTGTGTATGCAATAATTTCGCCAAAATCATTCTGAACGAAACGAAAAAAATATATTTCACTGTGTTTGTTTAGTATTAAATTATTGTAAACAAATCTAAAATATATTTAGTTGGGTTAGGCTAAAATAAATTGTTCTTGTTATAATAAGGTTAGGTAAGTTTTCTAAGTTTCTTTTGGTGCAAAATTAAAAATTTTTGCATTAACATTAATGAAAAAAATATATCTTTAAACGTATAAGAGAAAATTTTAGAAAGGACTTAATTTTAAATGAGTTCTTGCTAATTGACCAGTTTTACATATTCGGCACGACATATATATATATATATATATATATATATATATATATATATATATATATATATATATATATATAATAAACGTGAACAAGCTATACAACATGCAAAACAACCACAAGGGGAGTTGAATGATAGCTCTAGGCATTTCGTGTTGAAATCAACACAAGTATAAAGTTTCCCTAGTCATTTCTACAACACTGCAAGTTCCTAATGATGTGTTGATTACAACACTAAAGGCCTGAGATCATACATACCCAGGATGACTCGAGTATGGAACACATTCGTACAGCATAAGGATGTCAACGAGAGAAAGTCAGTTCATCAAATGAAAATGCTGGCCCACAGATGGCTCCAACTTCATCCTGTTCCCTACTTGTATGTCTCATAACAATAAAAATGCTTTCAAATGAGCTGATGTAGGTAACAGCTCTTTGCTTGCCAATAAAGTTAGGAATCCTTAACCTGTAAATAGCTTGTCAACAGAGCTAGGGATCCTTAACCTTGTCAAACCCTGTGTAAAAGAGAGAGAGAGAGAGAGAGAGAAACTCGGTACTTGTCAATACACAAATACCACTTCAGTTCATGTTTATAATCATAATCTCTTAAAGTATAATACACAAAAAAGTTTATTCGTCACTTACACACTAAAAAACACTTGTATAGCAGAGCCAGTATCACCCAGCCCTAGTGTTGTGACTACGCTCACAGGCACATAACACTCCATGGTATAACGTAGTCATAGACAGAATATCTGGTTTTACTTTTGCTGTAGTTAGTACGGCAGTATGTATCAATTCTCTCCCTACTTTGGTTACTGTTTGTGTTTTCCTTAGATAATATTTGTTACATGATGTATAATTATTACATTTGTATGTGGTATTATATGGTCATGGAAAGCTTATTACATTTGTTGACAGATAAGGCTTGTTTTGTTATTTTTATGTGCTGTGATGTACTTTTTTAATAAAATATATAAAAAAAAACCTCCATGGCAGGGAACTGCAGAAATTCTCCAAGCACTAGGATGAAACTACGAACCGCTATTGTGTAACTTGTCATTTTTCTCCACCGTTCTCGGAATAACCTACTCGGGATTAGGGCTTCATTAGATGTTATATTTTAATTTCCACTATCATGGTATATGTCGTTCATACCATGGACCCTCGACTTTCTTTACCTTTCTTGTAGAATGAATTGAAATAAATAATAATAACATGAGGTGAATTTTATATATTATTATCACATTCACGGAGAAATGATGCGTCCATAAGGGCCATACAAAGCCCTTATGGACGCATCATGTGAGGTAGCCAAGTCTGATTCTCTGACTTAAGTACTTAGCCCTTTAACCAGTAACGAGGCACATATCCCCCCCCCACCTCCTTCCTTGAAGTATAACCCTAATGATTATAATCATAACCTTGATTTTTAAAAAGGTGGATCGGTAAGCCAGCAGAAGTCCTCGGTCAGATGACCAAAAGTTCCAGCTGTTGTTTATCATATGACTAAGACCCTCGTCAAGAAACACTTCTCCTGTTTTCTGACAAACATTATACCTGCCTATGCTTCCTTGAATGTAGACTGAGGCACTGCCAGTGATCAGCAACCCAACCGAACTGTTCATCCGGTCAAGTGGGTAAGACTGGATGGGACTCACCCAGCCTCAACGTGCTGAAGTATCTAGACTGGACTGGTATGCCATCTATCTTCACTATGTTAAACACGCCGTGAATCGGCCTAACTTTCTACCCTTAAATCCACACCAAAAGTTATTTTCAATGTGCAATCTCAGCATTAACAGTGATAGGATACACAGCATTTATGAATATATATATGTAGCAGTCAGGACTTCGGTGGTCTTGGTTGATCAGTTTACATGATGACACAATATTCGTGATTTTTATACCTTAATTACTTATGATACATAGTATCCATGATTACGAGTTTAAAAGTATCCGTGATTATCATAGTTTAAACATTTATGATATACAATATTCAATATAATGAGTTTAAACGTTTAGGATACTATTTAAAGTTTAAATGTCTAGGATATCCAGTATTCATGATTATTATACTTAAATATTTATAATATACAGTATTTGTTATTATTATAGTTTAATTGTATATATTACCCAGTATCTTCCCAACTAAGGGAGGCATTTAATGGATACAGAAAAAGAATTGTATAGGCCCCATTAAGTTTGTTTCTAGCAACCTGTCTAATTATATCTAAGTACTTTTAATAAGGCAGTTGACACGAGACCTAAATTATTACAATTACTGTCATTACCAGACATTTTCTATAATCCTTATCATTTCCATACAATATTTATTATTATTATTATTATTATTATTATTATTATTGGTGTTTACTGCAATGAACGAGACGTAGAAATTCATGTATACATAATGTATGTGTTAATGTTTACACTTGTGTACGTGTTCACGTGACTACAAGTACATATTATGTATATTTTTGGGCGTATATCCATATATACATATATATGTACACGATTCTAAGTACACAGCTTGCATGTGTGAACTCAGTGTACTGGGATGGCAAGTTTCTGACAATCATTGCATAGAGACTATGTGCAGACCAGACCTATATTTACATATAACGTTTTGCTTGATAAAGCTCTAGAGCGAAACGTGCATGTGTGCGAATTCTATTCATCAATGGCGTCTTATTCTCTGATAATGACGACACTCCCTCCCCACCACCCTAAATTACAGTCTTGTTGTCAGTGATCTACTACCGTCGACCCTCCATGATGCACCCTCTTAAATTTCGACCGACTTGGGGCCGTGGGAAGCAGCAAGTAACTTTAAAACTTAATAGGATTTAAACTGCAGCCAAGTCTCGACCCTTGCAACTCACAGTTGAAGTCAGAGTCTTGCGTGGGCTGGAAATGCACTCCTCCCCACCTCCGGGATATTAGGCAAGAAGATAATGCAACTTAACGTAATGGCTTGGTTTGTTAGGTTTACAACCTTTCGACTCCGCAAGGGTCATTAAGACGCAAATATACCTGTACGACTCCCAATAAAGATAACTTTATTCCTTAAAATAGATATTACAGTAAACTTAAATGTATATACCCCATGTTCAAGGGAGGTTCTTTGGCGCCGGTGATGGGCTCTTGATCCAGTGTATTGGACTTTACCTCTCTTTTAGATCGAACCTTACTCCATTTCATTCCACTAAGAGTCTAGGCGCTGTATAACCCTACAGGTTTAATGCTCCTCCATAAATGCATGTGCATTTACACACACACACACACACACACACACACACACACACATATATATATATATATATATATATATATATATATATATATATATATATATATATATATATATATATATATATATATATATATATATATATATATATATATATTTAAAGGTACCACCTCTAGAACTGTCCTGGGGACCCTCAATTTCAGAGAAAAGAATAAACTTGCTTCAGGGAAAACTCAAGGTTCTCCCTGAAGCTGTTTGAAAATTTTCTCCTACCACCCCCTATATATTCTACATATGTTTTATTTAAAAACAAGATATTTAAAAACGTTCCAAGCGCATTCGTAATTTGTCACATTATCAAAAAACAGTAAAAAAATAAGGAAGCAGAAAAACTTATAGTTATAAAGCTGAAATAAGATCTCACATGTGACCCTACTCCCTGAGCGTATTAAATTCCTTGTCAATGTCGTAAAGTTTTCAGTCAGGTCACATGTCGGCATCGACACCATGCCTAACCCTTCTAGGGTAGGGTAGGTGCCTGAGCCCGAGCTTACAGCTCCCAAGACTGTCATTCCCATTAGCCCCTTTGGGGCGGGGATGGAAGACCAGAGAGGCCTAGCCTGTGGCTAGGCCTCGGGACAGTTGGTCCCAAAGATGAGGAGGTCCTTGTGCCTCCTCCCATGGGAGACTTCGGTCTCAGACACTCCCTAAAGAGGGAGCCAAAGCCGGGCCACCACTTAGAAAAAGCCCGGGTCGGGAGAATACCGGCGAATCTTTAATAATAATAATAATAATAATAAGTCACATGTCGGGTAAAATTTATGAGTGACATGTCAGTTAATGGGGAATTTTGTCAACACAGCTTATAATCCTCACAAATTCTATTCATTATAAATGAATAAAATTTATACAATCCTGGACTTGTATAGTCATGCTGAAATGAATACTATTTTTCTATAAAGCTCGCTGTTATATTTCGTTCAACCATGAATTTGCTGGATACCACTTCCTCGGCCTTTTGAAAATCAATAGGGTGGTTAAAATCTTTCGCATGAATAAACAGAGCATGAGACTCTTACCTAGTTCTAATGTTATATATATTTTGTTGTAATCTTAGTACAAGACTTTTTCCAGTTTTCCCAAAATAAAAGTTATTGCACTGTGTACAGGGAATATAACAGACACGGTCATCACCATTTCGGGAAGAATTCATCAAATAATTTTTACTGTAACAAAGATTTTTAACACAACTCGAATTTTGAAGTTCTTAAGCAGATGGCGTATTTCAAAAAAGCTTTCATATGGCAGACCCAATATATTCCAAGATGAACACGAACAAAGAATGAGAATGAGAGTCGCTACAAGTATTTTACAAGCTTAGAGCTGTTCCTACCTCAGTTCTTCGCTACAAGTATTTTACAAGCTTAGAGCTGTTCCTACCTCAGTTCTTCGCTACAAGTATTTTACAAGCTTAGAGCTGTTCCTACCTCAGTTCTTCGCTACAAGTATTTTACAAGCTTAGAGCTGTTCCTACCTCAGTTCTTCGCTACAAGTATTTTACAAGCTTAGAGCTGTTCCTACCTCAGTTCTTCGCTACAAGTATTTTACAAGCTTAGAGCTGTTCCTACCTCAGTTCTTCCCTAAAGTCTAAAGTGGCTTAAATAACGCTTGTGCAGCTAATAATTCCTGGTGAGCAAGACAAGCTGTTGTATGAGAAGGCGTATTGCAGACAAGTATGAAGACAAAGATACAGGTTGCAGAACCGCTTTTGTTGGTATAAAGTTCGACTCTGCGTAGAATGTTATCAAGATGATTTCATAAAGCTCTATAGTGAACGAAACGTTGTACCAATAAAAGCTTTTTCTGCAGCTTGTTTTCATACAAGGTGTTGGTTGGGATGCGGGGTAGATCAAAGAATTTATCTATTTTATTAAGTGGTGTAACCAAAAGTTTGAGAGGAAAAAAATCATTGATGTCATGAGGATAGGATGTGAGAACTGAGCTGAGAGGCGAGTGTGTTGGTGCGTTCTTGCGACCAGCGATGGCTGGGCGTCATCTTTGCAACATGTATGACAGGTCAGGGTAAGAGGTGTGCATTTCTTTAAACAGACACAAGTGTGTATCTCTGTGAACGTACACTGAGAGGTCTGCTTTTTTCTGTGTATATACGGAGTTAATTTAATCCCTTTTTGTGGGGATTAAAGTATTCTTGGGGTTAGTGTTTAAGTTAACTGCAGCCTAACCCTAGGTGATGTTTAAGGATATTCTTCCTGTAGTGTCTAGGATTTGTAACTTGGGTGAAGAAAGCCACTTGCTAGAAAATAATCTGAACTATATTAATGCGTCGGTGGCTATTATCATTAAAATTAAATGCGTTGACATAACATTTTAAATGGACTTCATAACTGCTGAGTTGTTATTGGCAGTCAAGAGTTAAGAGACAACCTACAAGGTGTTACTCTAATTAGAGAAACTCCTTGCAGCTTGGATGTTGTGTATAAGGATTACTAACAACGTAACCATTCACAGGCCGGGTGGAGTATAGCGCACGGAGGACTGATCCTCCAATACTCCTTAAGTTGAATCCACATGAGTTTAGCGCTTCATAAGAAATGCAATAAAATAAAATTCAATATAATTAAATATTTAGTAATAAACGTTGTTACAATTATTTCTGTGGACTACACACGCATACATTACAATGGCAATTTTACACTACTCTCACACAAGGAAATATACACATGATCACTCAACATAATGTAACGGACCTCAGGATTATTATATTCACGGGCAACCGCTAAACCCGTGAGAATAATCAGATTTGGTCCAAGGACGATAGCTCCAATTCCTTGGATCGAGTCATCATGAAGGCAGCTCTTTCCTTGAAGGAAGGAGTCTGAGGAGCTGGTGTAAATGTTTACAACTCTGGCAAAATAAGACTCATCAGCTCGACCTCCTAATGACCTCGGTTCCTTTGGCTCAAATGTTTGGACTCAGAGTAAAAGTCATTGATTTTTCACGTACCTTTCTTCTCTCTCTTTCTCTCTCTCTTGTTGGACCGAGATATATAACCATCCTCCCTCTACCCTTTCTACTCCCACACGTATCTTCCTCCTTTTAACTCCTTCTCTTATTTCCTATTGTTTCCCCCTCCCTCCCTTTAACTCACTTCTTCCATTTCACCTTTATTTTCCTTACTTCCCCTCACTCTCTTCGGATGTGCAGGTGCATCCCTTTGCTTCTTCCCTTCTCTTCACTTACCCCTTCCCCCAACCACCTTGGACACCACTAAAGACAAGCACACTTCAAACCCCCAATCTTCCACCCCCACCGTCCTTCCCCTCCACACTCCCATCTTCCTTCCCCTCCACATCCCACCTTCCTTCCCCTTCCACACCCCCACCTTTCTCATACCCCCAACGTGTAATTTTAATTCCCAGGGCAAACTGGAAGCATCAGCGATCTATTCAGAACTGATCGATCTACGAGCGTTTGATAGAATGTGACCACCTTGTGCTGAGACAAGGTCCTAGATTCTATATATATACACACACACACTGGAAGCTGAAAACTCAGTTTTGTCACAGGAATGTTAGAAAGTATTTCTTCAGCCACAGAGTTGTCAGGAAGTGGAACAAACTGGAGAATGATGTAGTGGAGGCAGGATCCATACATAGCTTTAAGAAGAGCTACAATAAAGCTCATGGGGCAGAGAAGAGAATGGACCTGGTAGAGACTAGCGATAATGCGGGGCCAAGAGCTGTGAATCGACCCCTGCAACCACAAATAGGTGAGTACACACACACGCACACATATATCAAAGCTAACACTAGGAGGTATGAAGAATTAGAAAGAGTTCATAAAACGTATATTTCTTAAAACAGTCTAGCCACATACGCTTCACAAAGAGCCAGACCAGTATCCCCGAGAGAAAATTTTGCACCATTACACCCGCATTAGGTTAAAAAATATTAGCTCACACTCTATCTCTCTTTTTCTTTCTTATCTATTCCAGTGTTTATGTGTCTCTTGTTAATACGCAAGTGCCGATGTTATCCTGTGTTTGTAATTGATATTACGAGCACACTCCACCTTTCTCTTTCTCTTATCTGTTTAACTCTTGCATCTTTCTCGTATTTATTCTCATCTGTCGATACTACCCTGTTTTCGTAAATGATATTAGGAGCACTAACTCCATCCGGTCTCTTTTTTTGTCATGTTTAACAGTGTCTGTCGATGTTATCTTGTCTTTGGCGAGTAATATTTTGAGCGTAAGAAAAAACCATGTACGAGGAGGTGTCCCCCTGCCCCTCCACCCCTGATTCAACATGGACAATAATACACCAGTGGAGAGACACCAAAAATAACTATGGTTAAATTAACATGCCCTTAAGCTCTCCGGGAACACTTGGAAACTGCCTTCTTCACATCTTGTTCAAGTGTCTTACTGACCCTTCTCTACCTCTCTGCCGGGGAAGGAGGCAGGAAGAGAAGGTCTCTACCATAAAGGGAGGCAGGAAGAAAAGGTATCTGCCAGAAAGGGAGGCAGGAAGAGAAGGTCTCTGCCAGAAAGGGAGGCAGGAAGAGAGGTATCTGCCAGAAAGGGAGGCAGGAAGAGAAGGTATCTGCCAGAAAGGGAGGCAGGAAGAGAAGGTATCTGCCAGAAAGGGAGGCAGGAAGAAAAGGTATCTGCCAGAACACATTCGTACAGCATAATGATGTCAACGAGATAAAATCAGTTGATCAAATGAAAATGATGGCCCACAGATGGCTCCAACTTCATCCTGTTCCCTACTTGTATGTCTGATAACAATAAAAATGCTTTCAAATGAGCTGATGTAGGTAACAGCTCTTAGCTTGCCATTAAAGTTAGGAATCCTTAACCTTGTCAAACCCTGTGTAAAAAAAAAAAAAAAGGGGGAGGCAGGAAGAGAAGGTCTCTGCCATAAAGGGAGGCCGGAAGAAAAAGTATCTGCCAGAAAGGGAGGCAGGAAGAAAAGGTCTCTGCCAGAAACGGAGGCAGGAAGGATAAATATCTGCCAATGAGAGAGGCAAGAAGGGAAGATTTCTGCCAGGGAAGGAGCAAGGGAAAGTCTCTGCCAGGGAGGGAGGCAAAAAGGGAAGGTCTCTGCCAGGGAGGGAGGCAAAAAGGGAAGGTCTCTGCCAGGGAGGGAGGCAGGAAGGTTAAATTTTTGCCAGGGAGGGAGGCAGGAAGGTTAAATTTTTGCCAGGGAGGGAGGCGGGAAGACTAGGTCTCTGTTAGGGAAACACCAGACTTCTCTCTCCGAGGTAAGGTGACCCAAAAGAGGAAACGCTTTCACCGTCATTCAATCACTGACTTGTCAGAAGTGCTGACATCACAATTCAGATGACACTGCAACATCCTCGCCTCTCCTTCAGGGTGCAGGCACTTTACTTCCCACCTCCCGGACTCAAGTCTGGCTAGTCGATTTACCCTGAATCCTTTCACAAATGTTACACAAACAAGTCGTAATGAAACGCAGTCACTAAAATCCCTAGAATCGAACCCCCTGTAAACCTTCCCTGGAGACACTAGTCCTCCCCTCTATATTCTTGTTTATTAAGGCTATAATTTTCGAAGAGTCAGATGAGATTTTGGTTCCGTGTCTCTGGCGGGTGTATATCACTTTAGGCAGATGGAGGACAACGATGCAGAGAGAGAGAGAGAGAGAGAGAGAGAGAGAGAGAGAGAGAGAGAGAGAGAGAGAGAGAGAGAGAGAGAGAGAGAGAGAGAGAGAGAGAGAGAGAGAGAGAGAAATAGAGAGAGAGAGAGAGAGAGAGAGAGAGAGAGAGAGAGAGAGAGAGAGAGAGAGAGAACAGGAAATCAACGTAAAATTTTTACCCACATAAAGAGTGACCCCGTCAAGAAAAAAAAATAAAAGTTAAAATCTCTTGTTGACTTATCAGAATAAATTTCTGAGTAAACGTCAAGGATAACGGACAGCAGATGTCTTTTGTTTCTTGGAGTCAGCAGCTGACTTTTTGAGTCCCTGGCTGGCTTTGTCAGACCGTAAGTGGCTTCACACGGCTTTGTGAGACCGCAGATGGCGGCTTAACATGGATGTGTCAAACATGGATATTGTTTACATGGCTTTGTGAAACCGTACTATGGCTTTATGAAATGTGCTCACCCCTTCCTCGCTTCACCCCCTCCCCTCCTCTCACTACCCCTACCCTCACCAAGTCCTGGGGTGCCAACTCACCCATAATAACAATAATTATAATAATAATAATATCTTTATTTCTACAAGTACGTGTACAAGGTATACAGGTCTAGCTGACATCAATGACATGATATAGAAAGTCGCTTGTTATGCTGAGCATTTCGGGCAAATTAGGTCAATTTTATCCCAGGATGCGACCCACACCAGTTGACTAAAATCCAGGTACCCATTTTATTGATGGGTGAACATGGACAGCAGGTGTCTTATGGAAATACGTCCTAATGTTTCCAGCCATATCGGGAATCGACCCCCGGACCTCAGTGTGTGAACTGATGGCGCTAGCAATGGAACATTTTATTTCAGATACAACATCAATGTGAATTAACAGAAGTGTTGGAAGAATGGAGTGCAGAGCAACTTCACAGTGCTCCACATCACCTTAATTATTTTAAACTTATTATAAGTCTCGCAATCAGTGCTCTAAATTACTATTAGCCATTTACTTCTCAAATGAAATTAAAATTAATTTTTGTGACCCTTTTAACTGTAGGTAGTGATTTCAGGTTTAGATATGTAGTTGTATCTCGTCTGTGTTCACATGTGGTGTATTAGTGCACAAGTTCTGGTTCAGTACTCAAATAACCTGCACACCGGGAAAAAAAAGGTTACGACGACGTTTCGGTCCTACTTGGACCATTTACAAGTGACTTGTGGGAGACGGCAAACGTGTTGACATATATATATATATATATATATATATATATATATATATATATATATATATATATATATATATACATATATGTCGTGCCGAATATGTAAAACTGGTCAATTAGCAAGAACTCATTTAAAATTAAGTTCTTTCTAAAATTTTCTCTTTTACGTTTAAAGATATATTTTTTCATTAATGTTGATGTAAAAATTTGTAATTTTGCACCTAAAGGAACTTAGAAAACTTACCTAACCTTATTATAACAAGAACAATTTACTTCAATAATTTAATTTAATGCTAAACAAACACAGTGAAATATATTTTTTTCGTTAGGTTCAGAATGACTTTGGCGAAATTATCGCATACATAAATTTTCACTTGTCCTATATGGCAAGATGAGCGTTGCTATTTAAGCCAAGGTCGAAAGTTCTGCCTATTCGGCACGACATATATATATATATATATATATATATATATATATATATATATATATATATATATATATATATATATATATATATATATATATATATATATATATATATATATATATATATATATATATATCAATGCACCATGCAGAAACAAGCTGGTATATACAGAGAAAGATCGCAGTCAGCATGACTCGATACTGCTACTGAGATGGACAAGATTCCCAGGCAGCGTTCTCATCCATTCAGCCACAAATGCCACATAAGCTGGGCAGCCTGGTTCACAAGCCATGATTTCTTTCCCAGCCCGGGTATATCCATGGGCCTCAAGCCCAGTCATACATATACAATTATTTTAATTATCATCATAATCATAAATAACCGCTACATATACAAAACTGACGCTTAATTTATAAAAAAATATTTACAAACATTATCACTCTGAAGCGATAAATTTAATACAAAGGCAGAGTAACCCGAAGAATTAAACCGCACTGACGATCACTGACTCCCTAGGTGTGCCACAGGAACTGTTACTGAGGAAGATGATGGAAAAGAGTGAGAGAGGCTCTAACAGAGCATGGAACAAGCCACTTCCTCATCACTCTCATCTCCGCTACCATCTCCCGATACGCAACACTGACTCTGAGAAAATCCTCATTGTTGTATCCAGAGAACTGTGTCAGATGTCATGCCTGCTGGATGCTCTAAGTTGATGAGAGAGAGAGAGAGAGAGAGAGAGAGAGAGAGAGAGAGAGAGAGAGAGAGAGAGAGAGATTGAATGCTGAATGGCAGAGTGAGGGTACGTCGTTTAGATGTGACCAAATGTAGTAAAGACGTTAGAACAAGAGGTCAGCTAGTGAGTCTGTGAAGACCTAGCTAGTGTAACTGACCCGACAATCTGTTTACGTGTTCAAGTACATGCATAAAAACATCAATACAGATTCATGTGTGGTAATGAATATGTATGACCATAAAAACACGTTATGACACACACACACGCGCACACACACACACACACACACACACACACACACACACACACACACACACACACACACACACACACACAGAACTTCCTCCTCCAGGCATCACTAATTAACATGAACGAGTAAGACTAATCACCCCCAAATTTACCGCGATCTAAAATATTTAAACCCGATCTAAAACTTAATTATTATTATAAATTATGAAGCGATAAATCGTAGAAGTCCTACAACGCCTGGAGAACGGGAAGCTAATCAGGTTTGATCAGAGGAAATGGAGAGCACCTCCACTGGACCAAGATTCCTTCCCCAGCATCAAGGTACATCACCTGGAAGGGGATCCAGCATCTGGAGTTTACCTGGAGAGAGTTCCGGGGGTCAACGCCCCCGCGGCCCGGTCTCTGACCAGGTCTCCTGGTGGATCAGAGCCTGATCAACCAGGCTGTTGCTGCTGGCTGCACGCAAACCAACGTACGAGCCACAGCCCGGCTGATCAGGAACCGACTTTAGGTGCTTGTCCAGTGCCAGCTTGAAGACTGCCAGGGGTCTGTTGGTAATCTCCCTTATGTATGCTGGGAGGCAGTTGAACAGTCTCGGGCCCCTGACACTTATTGTATGGTCTCTTAACGTGCTAGTGACACCCCTGCTTTTCATTGGGGGGATGTTGCATCGTCTGCCAAGTCTTTTGCTTTCGTAGTGAGTGATTTTCGTGTGCAAGTTCGGTACTAGTCCCTCTAGGATTTTCCAGGTGTATATAATCATGTATCTCTCCCGCCTGCGTTCCAGGGAATACAGGTTCAGGAACCTCAAGCGCTCCCAGTAATTGAGGTGTTTTATCTCCGTTATGCGCGCCGTGAAGGTTCTCTGTACATTTTCTAGGTCAGCAATTTCACCTGCCTTGAAAGGTGCTGTTAGTGTGCAGCAATATTACAGCCTAGGTAGAACAAGTGACCTGAAGAGTGTCATCATGGGCTTGGCCTCCCTAGTTTTGAAGGTTCTCATTATCCATCCTGTCATTTTTCTAGCAGATGCGATTGATACAATGTTATGGTCCTTGAAGGTGAGATCCTCCGACATGATCACTCCCAGGTCTTTGACGTTGGTGTTTCGCTCTATTTTGTGGCCAGAATTTGTTTTGTACTCTGATGAAGATTTAATTTCCTCGTGTTTACCATATCTGAGTAATTGAAATTTCTCATCGTTGAACTTCATATTGTTTTCTGCAGCCCACTGAAAGATTTTGGTTGATGTCCGCCTGGAGCCTTGCAGTGTCTGCAATGGAAGACACTGTCATGCAGATTCGGGTGTCATCTGCAAAGGAAGACACGGTGCTTTGGCTGACATCCTTGTCTATGTCGGATATGAGGATGAGGAACAAGATGGGAGCGAGTACTGTGCCTTGTGGAACAGAGCTTTTCACCGTAGCTGCCTCGGACTTTACTCTGTTGACGACTACTCTCTGTGTTCTGTTAGTGAGGAAATTATAGATCCATCGACCGACTTTTCCTGTTATTCCTTTAGCACGCATTTTGTGCGCTATTACGCCATGGTCACACTTGTCGAAGGATTTTGTAAAGTCTGTATATATTACATCTGCATTCTTTTTGTCTTCTAGTGCATTTAGGACCTTGTCGTAGTGATCCAATAGTTGAGACAGACAGGAGCGACCTGTTCTAAACCCATGTTGCCCTGGGTTGTGTAACTGATGGGTTTCTAGATGGGTGGTGATCTTGCTTCTTAGGACCCTTTCAAAGATTTTTATGATATGGGATGTTAGTGCTATTGGTCTGTAGTTCTTTGCTGTTGCTTTACTGCCCCCTTTGTGGAGTGGGGCTATGTCTGTTGTTTTTAGTAACTGTGGGACGACCCCCGTGTCCATGCTCCCTCTCCATAGGATGGAAAAAGCTCGTGATAGGGGCTTCTTGCAGTTCTTGATGAACACGGAGTTGCATGAGTCAGGCCTGGGGCAGAGTGCATGCGCATGTCAATTATCGCCTGTTCGAAGTCATTTGGCGTCAGGATAACATCGGATAGGCTTGTGTTAATCAAATTTTGTGGCTCTCTCATAAAAAATTCATTTTGATCTTCGACTCTCAGTCTGGTTAGCGGCTTGCTAAAAACTGAGTCATATTGGGACTTGAGTAGCTCACTCATTTCCTTGCTGTCATCTGTGTAGGACCCATCTTGTTTAAGTAGGGGCCCCAATACTGGACGTTGTTCTCGACTTTGATTTGGCATAGGAGAAGAAATACTTTGGGTTTCTTTCGATTTCATTTATGGCTTTTAGTTCTTCCCGCGATTCCTGACTCCTATAAGATTCCTTTAGCTTAAGTTCGATGCTTGCTATTTCTCTGACCAGTGTCTCCTTACGCATTTCAGATATATTGACCTCTTTTAGCTGCTGTTATTCTTTTCCGTCGCCTGTAAAGGTAGCGCCTGTCTCTTTCTATTTTACACCTACTCCTCCTTTTTCTTAGAGGAGTAAGCCTTGTACATACATCGAGTGCCACCAAGTTAATCTGTTCTAGGCATAAGTTGGGGTCTGTGTTGCTTAGTATATCTTCCCAGCTTATATCGGTTAGGACTTGGTTTACTTGGTCCCACTTTATGTTTTTGTTATTGAAGTTGAATTTGGTGAATGCTTCCTCGTGACTAGTCTCATTATGTCGGTCTGGTGCTCCACGCATACATGTCTGAACCTCAATTATGTTGTGATCTGAGTATATTGTTTTTGATATGGTGACATTTCTTATCAGATCATCATTGTTAGTGAAGATGAGGTCTAGTGTATTCTCCAGTCTAGTAGGCTCTATTATTTGCTGATTTAAATTGAATTTTGTGCAGAGATTTAAAAGCTCGTGTGAGTGTGAGTTTTCATCAGAGCTGCCTCCTGGTGTTACTACTGCAGCAATATTATTTGCTATATTCCTCCATTTTAGGTGCCTTAAGTTGAAATCCCCCAGGAGCAAGATGTTGGGTGCAGGAGCTGGAAGATTTTCCAGACAGTGGTCAATTTTTAACAGCTAGGATGTTGCATCCGGAGGCTTGTAGACTACCACAATGACTAGGTTTTGGTTCTCGACCTTTACTGCTAAAACTTCCACTACATCATTTGAGGCATTAAGCAGTTCTGTGCAAACAAGTGACTCTGCAATGTACAGGCCAACTTCCCCCCTTTTGCCTGTTCACTCTGTCATCGGACTTGTGGTATTGTTGGTACTGGGGGGGATTTTTTTTCCGGCATTAGTATCTGTATCTGTTGGTTTGGAGTGGAGGCCATCGACTGTGGTTCCACTCCAGGAATGACTGGATTTGGTGTACGATTTCTGCCATTTCCTGCCAGTTTTTTTTCCTTCCTGGCACTAAAAAACCTCTCCCTCTTGAGTGGCTGTGGCTACCCAGGTTTTCCCATGGCCTGGATGTTTTGTATCTTTTTGTCCCCTTTAGATGGTGTGCCTGGCAATTTAAGTTATAGCACAGTCTTTCCTGTACTGAAGAGGTACACAGTTCAGGGTGAAAAAGCTTACAGGAAGGGAGTTTGCATTTTCCTGTTGTCATATGGGCATGGCATTTTCTAGGGTGGTCATAGTTGCACGTCCCGTCTGTTTTTCCAGATTTCCCATGCCTGCAGATACCAAGTGCATAGTATGTGCACAGGCTTGGTTTCCGTTTGCCTTAGGTTTCTGTGACTGTATTCCCTGTTGGTGCATGTTTCCCTGTCTTATTCCTATCCTCCCTAGCACCAACAATGGAGCTCCCACCAGTTGTTTTTGGTAATATATCCTCACTATTGCTAGTGGGGTCCTCTTGTTTGCTATTTCCTGTGGTATTTCTAGTTTGCAATATTGGTTTTATCTTATCTTTGACTACACTTGTTTCCCCAATACGGCTCCTGTCCCCTATGAGGTCATTTATATGTATTCCTTCCTGCGTATAATTTCCGACTACCTGGACAAAATCTCCAGCTTCACCATTACTGTCTCCCAGGACAGCACCTCCAGCTTCACCATTACTGTCTTCCAGGACAGCACCTCCAGCTTCACCATTACTGTCTCCCAGGACAGCACCTCCAGCTTCACCATTACTGTCTCCCAGGACAGCACCTCCAGCTTCACCATCAATATATTTAATAATTAAAAATCACGTGACTGAGGAAATAGTATATATAAACATACAAACAAATGCTCATGCAGGTATATATACAATAATACATAAAAGTATATACACAGAATAATGTACGTATAATAATCAACGATTTAGAAACATGGAAAAATAAAAATTTCCGTGAAGTTAAAAATCGGGTGAATATTCATAAAGGTATAAAGTTTTTTTTTATAGCCGTATTATTGAAAAGTCTGCAGAGGCTTAACGCAATACACTGGTGTAACATACCATGCCAAGCAGGGCACTGGGACCGGTCAGGGGTGCAGGGAAGGGAAAGGAGGCAGGGTAGAGGAAACAGGAGAGGAGAGGGCAAGAGAATTAAGAGCATTGCACTGGTGTAATTATCATGTCTGGCAGGGTATGGGGGAAAGGGATAGGGGAGAAGGGCAAGAAGAGGAGTGGAACAAGGCAGAAGGGCAGGAGGTGAAGCAAAGAGCAAGAGTACGTCTGCAGGGTAAATACTGAAGATTAAAGGAAAGTCTGCAGGGTATTTTCATAGGCTTAAGGCAGAGTCTGCAGGGTAAACACAGATATAAGGAAACGTCTGCAGGGTATACACATAGATAGACCTATGCGTTAGTGAGATTACAACCCTAACCCATAGGCCTATAGGTAGTGAGTCAGAGGTTACCATACGTCTAACCCCGCGGTAAGGTGACCCCAGAGGTGTGGCCCCGCGTAGGTAAGGTGACCCCCCAGTGATGTGGCCCCATGAAGATCTATCTGAGTGTCAACTGTAACTCAGGATCGAGGAGAGAGACAATCGTGCCTCGAGTACAAGAAGATCCACCTAGCCCAGTCAAAGAATACACAGTGAGAAGTGTATCTTTATGTATATACATTGAGAGGTGTGATTCTGAGAAGTATATATATATATTCTTTATGTATATACATTGAGAGGTGTGATTCTAAGTATATATATATAATATATAAATATATATATATATATATATATATATATATATATATATATATATATATATATATATATATATATATATATATATATATATATATATATATATACACACACAATGTGAGGTGTGTATCAGTGAATATATGATGTATACTCTCCGGAAATATCACAGTAAAAAAAAAAAAAGATGGCGGTTTACCAAATGTAAACAAAGATGTCAGTGGACCAAACATAAACAAAGATGGCAGTGGCCCAAAGGTAAACAAAGATGGCGGTGGATCAAACGTAAACAAAGATGGCAGTGGACCAAAGGTAAACAAAGATGGCAATGGACCAAACATAAAGATGGCAATGGACCAAAGGTAAACAAAGATGGCAGTGGATCAAACGTAAACAAAGATGGCAGTGGACCAACTGTAAACAAAGATGGCGTAAACCACAGCACTGGTATTCTCACAACAAAGAGCAGGATAAATGGCAGCCAAGGTAAAACTGTTTTTGTTCCAGGGTGAGTGAGTGATGGAGGCGGGAGATCCAGCCGCTGCCTCCACATCATTAATCATGAAACATATGAAGCCATTGTCAGCTGTTTCGTGACGTCACTGCTGAGTCCTCATTGGCTTCCCTCAGCCAATGACAAATCCTGCCGTGACGTCACCCTTCAGGGTGGGATCTCTTTATGCTGAAGGGCTCTTGATCCAAAGAATTGCAGCTATCCTCTCGTTTGGGTCAAATCTGTCGAACATTCCCCAGGCGCTGCATGACCTCTACAGCTCGAGTACAGTGCCTGCACTCTGGAGAAGGGGTGTTGATATGTTGCATGTGTTTAACTGTAGTGTAGACGCACCTCTGGCAAGACAGTGATGGAGTGAACGAGGATGAAAGTGTTTCTTCTTTTTCTGGTCACCCTGCCTTGGTGGGAAACGGCCGACGTGTTAATAAAAAATATAAATATAAATAATAATAATAATAATAATAATAATAGGTGGGGCTCTTGCAGTTCGGAGGTTCATTTGAAGTATGATGTCTGCGCACTTCTGGTAAGGCAGATACTGAATGAATAGTTAATGTGTTTCCTTCTGTTTTGAGTTATCCTACCCGACGTGTTAAAGCATAATTATACACTCATGAAATAAAACACAAGTGCAGTATAATGTGATCCTTTATTGACAACGTTTCGCCCACGCAGTAGGCTGTATTAAGTCACAAACAGATCTGTTTGTGACTTTATAAAGTCGGCGAAACGTTGTCGATAAAGTCTCGCATTATATTGCATTTGTGTTTATTTTTCCATCGTGTTGGTATTTTATACTATTTATCTCCATCCCATCCTTCTTAAATACTGGTTCCACTTGGTCCTTACAATCATCTTCCACCTGATGTGGCTGTGTAGAAGCTTGGGTTGTTACTTTAGTTCTGCTGCTGTTGTTCTCGTATTGTGACTCGACTCTCTTCTCACCCTCGTGTATTAGTCTCTGGTTCTTCTGCTCTTTTATGTTCCTTTTGTACTCTGTTGTATATATCTCTTTCACACTCTGTTGCTTCTTGCCCTTCTTGTGTGTGTGTGTGTGTGTGTTTAAATACACAAAATAATCACTCTGATAGACAAGCAATAGAGGCTTTTAAGAACCTACGCCCTAAGGGTGTTTTTAACATTCCCGTGTTTCTTTTAACTTAATGGGCAAATTTACCTTCCAGTGATGAAAAGATGTAAGATTTCTTTTAACTACGAATAGAGGGAGAGTAATGGAAGGAAAGCGAGTGATGGAGAAAGGGAGTGAAGAGAGAGAGAGAGAGAGAGAGAGAGAGAGAGAGAGATGGAGAGGGACGGAGAGAATTTTCCCTCTCTCTCTCTGCCAGCGGGATAAAACACCTCGTTACATTAAATAATCACCACTCTCAGTAGAATTCCTCCCAGAGAGACTTTTGTGATGAACTCTTAATCATTATGCACTGGGCGACACTGTGTGTGTGTGTGTGTGTGTGTGTGTGTGTGTGTGTGTGTGTGTGTGTGTGTGTGTGTGTGTGTGTGTGTGTGTGTGTGTGTGTGTGTGTATGTGTGTACTCACCTAATTGTACTCACCTAATTGTGGTTGCAGGGGTCGAGACTCAGCTCCTGGCCCCGCCTCTTCACTGATCGCTACTGGGTCCTCTCTCTGCTTCCTGAGCTTTGTCATACCTCTTCTTAAAACTATGTATGGTTCCTGCCTCCACTACTTCACTTGCTAGGCTATTCCACTTGCTGACAACTCTATGACTGAAGAAATACTTCCTAACGTCCCTGTGACTCGTCTGAGAATTCAGCTTCCAGTTGTGACCCCTTGTCCCTGTGTCCCCTCTCTGGAACATCCTTTCTCTGTCCACCTTGTCTATTCCCCGCAGTATCTTGTATGTCGTTATCATGTCTCTCCTGACCCTTCTGTCCTCCAGTGTCGTCAGTCCGATTTCCCTTAACCTTTCCTCGTACGATATTCCCTTGAGCTCTGGGACTAGCCTTGTTGCAAACCTTTGTACTTTCTCTAACTTCTTGACGTGCTTGACCAGGTGTGGGTTCCAGACTGGTGCTGCATACTCCAGTATGGGCCTAACATACACAGTGTACAGTGTCTTGAACGATTCCTTATTAAGGTATCGGAACGCTATTCTCAGGTTTGCCAGGCGCCCGTATGCTGCAGCAGTTATTTGGCTGATGTGTGCCTCCGGTGATGTGCTCGGTGTTATGGTCACCCCAAGGTCTTTCTCCCTGAGTGAGGACTGTAGTCTTTGTCCACCTAGCCTATACTCTGTCTGCGGTCTTCTTTGCCCCTCCCCAATCTTCATGTGTATGTGTATGTGTGTATGTGTGTATGTGTGTGTGTGTGTGTGTGTGTGTGTGTGTGTGTGTGTGTGTGTGTGTGTGTGTGTGTGTGTGTGTGTGTGTGTGTGTGTGTGTGTGTGTGTGTGTGTGTGTGTGTGTGTGTGTGTGTGTGTGTGTGTGTATGTGTGTATGTGTGTGTATGTGTGTGTATGTGTGTGTGTGTGTGTGTGTGTGTGTGTGTGTGTGTGTGTGTGTGTGTGTGTGTGTGTGTGTGTGTGTGTGTGTGTGTATGTGTGTGTGTGTGTGTGTGTGTGTGTGTGTGTGTGTGTGTGTGTGTGTGTGTGTGTGTGTGTGTGTGTGTATGTGTGTATGTGTGTGTATGTGTGTGTATGTGTGTGTATGTGTGTGTATGTGTGTGTATGTGTGTATGTGTGTGTATGTGTGTGTATGTGTGTGTATGTGTGTGTATGTGTGTGTATGTGTGTGTATGTGTGTGTATGTGTGTGTGTGTGTGTGTGTGTCGGGGGTGGGGGGCTGTGTTGGAATTCTAAGAGAGAAAAGGAGACCGAAAATGGAATTAATAGTAAAAGCAACATCAGTAATAGTAGCCTAGTATTAGTAATAAAGGTAGTAAACTTGTAATAATAGTGGTTTAGAAATAGTAGTGGCAGCAGCAGTATCATCTGCAGTAGTAAGAGGTAAGAGAGCAAAATAAATGTAAAAGTATCGGAGAAACAAAAAAAAAGAACAGAGGAAGATCGTCAGAGAACCAACACGGAACACAACACGAACCCGAAAACAACAAAGATAATAAAACTGACACAAGGTCAATAAAGATTAAGATGAAAGGGAAAGGAAAAAACAAGAGCCAAAGAATTAGCAGGAGAAGGTGTAAGAGGGGTGGGGTGGGGGTGATGATCAATATGGGTCAGAGGGAATGGGTGGGAGGATGGTTGGGGGGGATGGAGGGAGGGTGGCAGGGGTAGGAGGGAGGGTGGCTGGGGAAGGAGGGAGGATGGCGAGGAGAGAAAGAAGAGAGGGAGGAGGAAGAAAGGAAGGTAGGAAGGGAAGGAAAGAGGAATGGACGTGGAACAGAGCGAAAGTTGAGAATGAGGGAGAGAGAAAAAGGAGAATAGGAAAGATGGGAAGGAGCGTGGACGAGAGAGAGAAAGAGATAGAGCGAGAGAGAGAGAGAGAGAGAAAGAGAGAGAGAGAGAGAGAGAGAGAGAGAGAGAGAGAGAGAGAGAGAGAGAGAGAGAGAGAGAGAGAGAGAGAGAGAGAGAGAGAGAGAGAGAGAGAGAGAGAGAGAGAGAGAGAGACAGACAGACAGACAGAGAGAGAGAATGATATGCACTGAGGCCTAGTGGTCATCCATCATTTTCTGTTCGTAATACAGTACGAATCATGCTGCCAAGCATCCTACTACTACTGTTACTACTACAACTACTACTACTACTGTTGCTACTGCTACTACTATACTGATGCTGCGCACACACACACACCAATTAGAAACTCGTTAATTCAAACCACCAAGGACCCTAGATAAACACACTCATTAAAACAATAAATAAACACATGAATTAAAGGTTATAAACTCAAGCATCTTTTAAAAGCACCATCAAATTACCAGCGAGAAAAAGATATTTCTAAAATATCACTGAAGTCCCAGCATACACCCCAGTGATTAAATCTATACGTGATCCTTAAAGGTCCAGGCGCCCAGGTGGTATATTTAAGATACGGACTACAGTACACTACAACCTCTACAGTCCAGATTAATATAAAATTATAATTCTTATTTTATTTTTGGGAAAGTGCTGAACCAGTCGGGATAATATACGACAACTTATACGAAATGTTCAGTTGGGTAGTGTGTCTTGCCATTAGAAGATGAAGGATCGAGTCTCGGCAACGCCTTGCGCTGAATGACCAATATGAGAAAAGGGAGGATCCCAGACTTCGGAAACAGTGGGAAATGGGGTAACAGGCCACCTGTAGTCCAGATACATAAATCTAGAATACAAAGAGAGGTCTGTGTCTGTTTAGTCATAGGCACAGTATTCCGAATGCTAACATCCGGAGGGAGTAACAGACTCTAGGGTGACCCTCCAAAGACGACCCCGGGAGGAGGAAGAAAAGGTCAGGGAGCTCAAAAGCAGCCCCCCCATCCTACAAAGGGTGATGGGAATTGAGATCATTTAGAAAGATAGGTCTGGGGAGCTCATGCAAGAGGCCGTCTAGTGCTGAAGGGCCAGACTCAATTCAGGGTAAAGGTACAAGGAGCACACAGTCGGAACAACGGGAAAGAGCATATGGATACTACCTATAAGGGCGGCCATGAGCATTTGAGTGTGATGAATGGCAGTATAGTCTCATACCTATACCTACTTGGAAACCACACTAAGGAAGGGGGCTCGATGCCCAAATCTTGTAATGAGCTGAGGAATGGCCTAGTATCCCCTAGCTTCGTTTCTTGGGAACAGAAAACCGATGAGCTATACTCGTGGAAAAGAACCGGTAGGTACTCTAAATGGGGAACGTAGGCCTCAGCAGCTCCATTGAATATGTAGTTTAGAAGTAAGGTGATTTAAGCAGCCGTCTCACCAATCAGGTCTCTTCTGCAAGAGATTTCCAGATCCCTCTCCCAGGGCACACAGATCATCTAACCAGCACCACGGCCTTCCTTCAGGGAGCAACTACTGTATGCTTCTTCTGTTTGGCATGGCCACCTTAAAGGCACGAGAACCATGCCTCCCTGATCTATGTTCTGAAGGCTGCCCCCATCCCCATAGAGGACACCCGACTCACCCTTTCTGCCACCTGGAGACATCTACCTAGGGGAACACCCCACTTTGATTACAATAAACTATCTCCATAAAGGAGCAGGTGGTGTCAAAGTCCCTTCAACAAGCCACACACACACGTCTAGTGAGGACCCCACATTTTGCCTTATGATGCCCAAATTTTTGACACCGCATGCACTACATGAGAAAGGATAAATATAGGTTATCATCAAGGTCCCTTTAACCAAACTTGACACACAGAGATCTAGGTGATCAAATGTAAGAACCAATGAGTTAGTGTTCACCAGAGCACCATTCATCTTAATTCATCAAGCAGAAAATATATCCTCGTTGACAAGACATACATCCTACTCACTCCCGTGCTCAAGGAGCCAGTGAGTCGCGATCCCTCTACACTTATTGAGGTAATGCGTAGAGACTCAACTGACCTTTCCCTGTGTAGAAGGGAGAGTTCTTGCGCAAGACTATTAGTCTTTTATCACCAGATTACCCTTGGTAATCTGGTGAATATTAGACCAAGAGATGGCTCCATAACACCAGCACCTCCCACACGCCCCCAAACTATAACAGCAATCCTAATTTCTTTCTCAATGTCACAAAAAATAGATTAAACCCACCATCTTTCTCGGGCAGAGGGATTGCAGTCTCGCCTGACTCCCAGTTATCACAATGTCCATTTTTGTTCAGTGATCAACAAGAGGGTCAAGTCACGATCGTGGGGGCAGTATTTAATTAAGAGAAGCAAAAGTATAGAAGAATTTCGCTCATTTGAATAAGGTAATAGAAATCAGAATTATATCCCTGATTCCTGATATCACCACCAACGGGACCAAAACTATTGCCTTCTCCACGGACCCATAACCAGTGGAGGATCCTTTGGATAGCTTTCCCAGAATTACCAAAGCAAGACTTGCAAAACCTTCCTCTTTAAACTAAAAGCACCGACAATGCGTATGTCATTTGGTTAATGAAAAAGATGTAACCAGAAAAAACGTCGGGAGTTTTACACCTTCAGTCTCCACTCCTGAAGCCGCAGACAACCTCCAGTAATATTTATAACATAAAATGCTCCCATTTTCTACAGGTGAAGGTGCAACAACTGCTCCAACACTGCGATTACTGAGAGGGACGAGATATCCCGACAATAATTCCATTCACGTTCCTCTCGAAGCAAATTTTGCTGATGGGGGAAATATCCGCAATTTAAGTCAAATGGTTATGGCTGGGTTATTAGTCAGCAAGCGTCCGGTGTAAGAGGGCTTTCCCTTCGCCAGCACAGGCAACTCAAATCTCACCACCTCTAGAGGGTGACCCAGTGTCGGGAATATGGAGGAATGGAAGGTGGGAGAATGGTATGTTGTGGTTATGGTAAGTTGTTGTGGTGGTGTAAGTTTATTGAGGCACAGGTACACATAAATACAATTATTATACAGTGTAAATTACTTAGGATAACTAAAAAAAAAACCAAAGTGACTTATTTCCATTGGGGTTTTTTGGTAAGAGTGGTATGTCGCGGTGGAGGTAGTGGTAAGTTTGGCTTGTAGTGGAAAGTCTAGTGGGCAGTGGAGTTTTACGACTCACTCGCCATGAGTTGAAACCCCCACCCGTTCCGTGGTTTGTTTGCAATCATGTTATTACGATTTCGTGAGTCAAGTCTTGTATGTTACGGTGGACGAAGGTGAAACACAAACAAGAGCAACAAAAGAACAGAAAAAAATGAGACAAGGACACGTATAAGACAGTCGAGTGCACACATAACGTCCTGGTTGATGACACGGGCGGTCACACGGTTTATGACACAGTTGATGACCGGTGCGACCAGGAAACTCCCTACAAATGGATCATTCCCAGAGAGACTTCCTTGGCAGTCATGTGGGCTTGAGGTGCTCACAGGAGCTCTAAGGGGATTGCAGGTACTTAAAGGAGCTCAAGGAAATTTTTTAGGGGCTTAGAGGAGCTCTAAACATCCAAGGAACTCAGAAAAGCTCTAGCAAGATTTCATCTGATTAGGCAATCAAAGAGCTCTACCAAGGTCTCGGGGTGCTCAGATGAGTTCTATGAAGACATAAACTACTATAAAAGCTCTAGCAAGAACTCAAGCACTCGGAAGAGCACTAGAATATCTCGGGGGTTGCTCAGAGCTTCACAGAGCTTACAAAAAAGTCCTGCGCCATCTGCAAAGCTCTCAGAAGCTCTGCAACATTCTTAAAAGCTCTCAGTAGTCCAGCACACTGCTCCCGAGGACCTCAAAGTCTCTCTCAGTGCTCATTCAAAAAATGCTAGAAAGAAACTAGCTTTGCTGCCTCTGCTCTCTCTTTCAAGTGATCTCAGAAAGTCTGTTGCTCTCTCTCTCTCTCAAGTGATCTCAGAAAGTCTGCTGCTACTCTCGGTCTTGAAAACTCAGCAGTATCTCCAGATTCTGAACGCAGCAGCATTATCTACAGATAATGAACATGGCTGAGATAGATAGAGAGAGAGAGAGAGAGAGAGAGAGAGAGAGAGAGAGAGAGAGAGAGAGAGAGAGAGAGAGAGAGAGAGAGAGAGAGAGAAGGAATGTTCTGAGAATGAGTTACGTTCTCGTTACCTTTTATGAGCTGTGTTAGCCCTCACTCTACCCCAATCTCTCATTCTTCCTCACATTCGCTCTCTCATTCTCCCTCAAATTCACTCTCTCATTCTCCCTGTTCTTTTCACTCCCAGCTTTTCTCTTACTTCCAATTCTTCTCCCTCACTCCCAGTTCTTTTCTCCCTCTCTCCCAGTTCTATTCCCCTCATTCCAGTTCTTATCCTTCACCTTAAAGTCTTCTCCCTCACTCTCAAGACTTATTTCTTACTCTCGTGTTATTCTTCGTTCTCACTCACTGTTCCCCACTCACTGTTCTCACTCACTGATATCACTCACTGTTCCCCACTCACTGTTCTCACTCATTGTTCTCACTCACTGTTCTCACTCACTGTTCCCCACTCACTGTTCTCACTCACTGTTCTCAGTCACTGTTCCCCACTCACTGTTCTCACTCACTGTTCTCACTCACTGTTCTCACTCACTGTTCCCACTCACTGTTCTCACTCACTATTCTCACTCACTGTTCTCACTCACTGTTCCCCACTCACTGTTCTCACTCACTGTTCCCCACTCACTGTTCTCACTCACTCCATTACATTATCGGATATGTGATTCTTCCCTCCTCCTCCTCATACTCCTCTTCCTCTTCATATTCCTCCTCCTCTTAATACTTCGCCTTTTCCTCCTCATCGCCGTTCTTGCACGGTCCATCTTTCAGTGTGTACGCACTAAAGAACTAAGAACTACGCACTAAAGAACTAAGTGTCATGTGGGTTCGATAACGTGGATGGGGTAAAAACACTCACGTAGGCTGGTTAGTACGTATAATTATAACGGAAAGTATGGGAAGCACCATCAGCCGCCCTGCCTCTCTCTCTGCTCTCTATCTCTGACTGACCCACCAGTGCCTAGGGTGAGCGGCATTCAAAAACATGCTATGGTCAGCAGCAACGTGAATAACAGTCAGTGATTCACACAGACGGTTGGTAGTGAGTCATCTACTGGTAACTGGTTACTGGTAACTGGTACTACTGAGATAAGAACTACGCACTAAAGAACAAGAAGACACAATACCGTGACTGGAACAATATACAAATAACCCACAGAAAGGAAAGTGAAGCTTACGACGACGTTTCGGTCCGACTTGGACCATTTAATTAAGTCACACGAACTTAAATGGTCCAAGTCGGACCGAAACGTCGTCGTAAGTTTCTCTCTCGTACGAGCGGGTTATCTGTATACTGAGAGTTAACTTTAGCAAGGTTAAGTTACACTGTTAATATAATATACATCCATCAATACACATGACTGTTTCCAAGAGCTTCCCTTGGTAACTTTTGTTTCCTTAACTACGTTTCGCCCACACAGTGGACTTTATTAACTCACAAACAGATCTTTCTGGAGCGCTACAACATAACGCAGACACAACGCAAGAAACAAGCACCTCTTTCACATACCACGTCTTCGACTCAATCTATATAGGAAATCCACGAGATAAAGGGCCCTAAAACTTGGAACTTCCCCTTCAGAAGATGCAAAAAAAAGTTCCTAATCTGTCACCTGCTTCAAAAAATAATTAAAACGCACCTCCTTCGCCTGACCTAAATTCTATTTAGAGTAATAATATCAAGGCCCACTTTATCAACATTAACCCTGTTTATCCATATCATGTTAACATTTATACTGTTATTCTCACTATCAACAATTTATTTCTACATGTGTGATAACCACTACAAACGTTACAACACATTCTTACAAAAAGAAAAAATCCAAAAATATTATAATAATAAATCAAATTGTTTATGTCAAAGATTACATTATTACATTCATGTGGGGGAGGGAGGGTGAGTGCTAAGCCCGTAGGGGTTATAAAGCCCCTGGAGAATGGAAGGTATTCAGACTTGATTTAAGGAACTGGAGCACAGGTTCAGTTCCTCAGATAAAGAGCCCCTCGCCAGTGTCGCAAAGACTACAATATTTAGCAGTCTTGTTAACCAACTTAATCGTTCAGCAGCTCTAAGTTAATTTTATGGCTGCCTGATGTGCTCTGTATAACCAGGGGCTTTCTGTTATGTCAATAATATCAACTAACACTATATCACTTGTGTAATGTATTCTTTAGAAATGTCGATTCTTATTCTTTTTAATAATAATACTATTATTATTATTATCTTATCATCTTTTATGGTTTTCCTCTTCCTGTTCTATCTTCTCATCTTCTTGGTTCTGCTGTTGCATGCTTTCCCCGTCTTCTACTTTTGCTCCTCATCGTCATTATTTTCCTCTTTTGCTTTCGGTGTTTCTCTTCCTCTTTTTACTCCATATTTTCCTTCTGATGCATGATTCTTCCTCTTATTTCTCCCTCTCCTGCCTTCGTTCTTTCTCCTCTTCCTGTTGGTACTACAGTACGCTTCTTCCTCGTCCAGCGCCTTTATTTCAACTCTCACCTCCCTCACTGCTGTTGATGGTGGTGGTGGGTGGAGGGGTAAGCCAGCGGAAGGCCTCGGTCAGATGACCAAAAGCTCCAGGTACGGGTCATTATATGACTAAGACTCGCGTCAGGAAACACTTGTCTTATTTCTTGACGAATCTTACCTAACACAACCTGAGCCATAATGCATAATTTGTTTTATTAAGTTAGAATATAGTTTGGGATCGTCAGTGGGAATTTGTCAGTTCATATAGGCTCTCTGTTTGTCCGTATATATCTGTATGTTCCTAGCTGTCTGACGGAGGCTCTCTGTGATTATATTCCTGTTAATCTTTCAGTTTATCAACCTATCTACCTGCCTGACTGTATTTTACTTGTCTGTCAATAAATCTATCTGACTGCATCTACTTGTCTGTCAGCTTCTCAATTTATCTACCTGCCTGACTGTATTTTACTTGTCTGTCGATCTTTCTATCTATTTGATAGTCTCTACTTGTCTGTCAGTCTATCAGTCTGAGTATCAACATACAAACACCAAGAGACGCGTCACTGTCATTGGTGTGTCTGTACCGTCTCGCCCTGACTGGGAGGACAGGCACCTCGTTACCTTGATTTTCTTTATTGAGCTAGATTTGTACCCACGAGTGGCATCTTTTTTACCTTTCTCTCTCTCTTCAGATGAGCTAGATTTATTACTAGGAGCCTTTCCCCCTTATCCCCTCACTCTTAAACCCCTCTTTTTCTACCCCTTCCCTCCTGTGTTTATCTCCCTCCCTCTCTCTCTGTCTCTCTCTCTCTCTCTCTCTCTCTCTCTATATATATATATATATATATATATATATATATATATATATATATATATATATCAAGGGGCCTAAGAAAGCTAAGAACTTATTTTCTACCTCGACTCATTGCAAAACATAAACATGGTAAGGTAAAGTTGTATTATGATTATTATTATTATTAATGGGGAAGCGCTGAATCAGTAGAAGTTTTGGGAAAATGCTAGGTAATTTGATTCTAGGAAAGTGTAGCTCAAATTTCTTGGATCAAGAGCCCTTCACCAACATCAAGGGCACCCATTTTGAAAATGGGGTGAAATTGTAGCTGCAATAGAGAGGCTCAAATTTTAACTGATCAGCTGACTTGCTCTCCCGAACGCTTTCTGATTTTTCTAAACAAAGTTACAAAACTATCTCATAGGCGGGTGCTAGAAGAAATGCTCAGACAACTCCAAGAAAAATACTGCAGATTTTTTCCTAAAGCAAGTTTATTCTCTTCTCCGAGGTCGTGGGTGCCTAGTCGTACTTGAGGTCGTTAATACAATTACAGCACAGCAAGAAACCTAAACCAGTGTGGGTCGTTCAGAATACTGAGTGGTGAAGGTTCGATTCTCCGGCCGCTAAACGCAAGAAGCACTACCAAACTGTACCCACCAGAGCATCTTCTTGTTGAGTTAATGCTCCACATTCAAATCAATGAGCGAATGATTGTCATAGCGATGTCCCTGGAAAAGGGCGCTGGTAGAGTAAATGTTCTGATGGTTGATCGTCTTGTGAGATAATTGATGTTTCAGCTGTCCCATCTGACGGTAATAAGTACTGATAGAAGGACTGGATGGTAACACGTACTGATAGAAGGACTGGATGGTAATAAGTACTGATAGAAGGACTGGATGGTAACACGTACTGATAGAAGGACTGGATGGTAATAAGTACTGACAGAAGGACTGGATGGTAACAAGTACTAAGAGAAGGACTGAATGGTAACAAGTACTGAGAGAAGGACTGGATGGTAACAAGTACTGAGAGAAGGACTGGATGGTAACACGTACTGAGAGAAGGACTGGATGGTAACAAGTACTGAGAGAAGGACTGGATGGTAACTAAGTACCGAGAGCAGGACTGGATGGTAACAAGTACCGAGAGCAGGACTGGATGGTAACAAGTACTGAGAGCAGGACTGGATGGTAACAAGTACTGAGAAAAGAACTGGACAGTTTCTCATCACCACAACCTGGCTGAACTAACTATTTGCTCGTCTCTTCCTGTTGGGATCTTCCACACACTGCATTTCCACCAAGCATGAGAACAATATTTACCATCCAACAAGATAGTTCTGTGATGCGATGAACGAACACATGCAAGAACCTGTGATGTGACGAACGAACACATGAAAGCACCGATGATGTGATGAACCAGCCCATGCAAGAACCTGTGATGTGATGAACGAACACGTGCAAGAACTTGTGATGTGATGAATCAGCCCATGCAAGAACCTGTGATGTGATGAACCAACACATGTAAGCACCTGTGATGTGATGAACCAACACATGTAAGCACCTGTGATGTGATGAACCAGCACATTCAAGCACCTGTGATGTGATGAGCCAGCATATGCAAGCACCTGTGATGTGATGAGCCAGCATATGCAAGCACCTGTGATGTGATGAGCCAGCATATGCAAGCAGCTGTGATGTGAACCAGCATATGCAAGCAGCTGTGATGTGAACCAGCCCATGCAAGCACCTGTGATGTGATGAACCAGCATATACAAACATCTGTGATGTGATGAACCAGCATATACAAGCACCTGTGATGTGATGAACCAGCATATAGAAGCACCTGTGATGTGATGAACCAACGTATTCAAGCACCTGTGATGTGATGAACCAGCATATAGAAGCACCTGTGATGTGATGGACCAACGTATTCAAGCATATGTGATGTGATGAACCAGCCCATGCAAGCACCTGTGATGTGATGAACCAACATATGCAGGCACCTGTGATGTGATGAACCAACATATGCAGGCATTTATTTCTTCGAATCACAAACCACTCGTAGTGTTTGCTTACTCGGTACTTTCAACATAAACAATTCTAACAACACTAAGTTTTGCTACCATTACCAATGTGTAGTGATCAACACATTCTCATCTTACAGAAATTATCACAGTTCCAAGGTGCTGCATGACCCCCAAGGGTTTAATGCTCCCATGAAAATAATAATAATAATAATATTATTATTATTTACAAAGCACGTCAATTATTTGCATTTCACAAGCCAAATTCTTAGGTCATTCAAAGTAACTAGCCCTTAAGGAAGGTTCTTTGATGCCGGTGAGGGGTTCTTGATCCAAAGAATTGGAATTGCCGTTTCCTGGTGTGGCATGCAGAGTACGTAACCTTTATTCGGCGCATGTACACACCCTCATTTACAGGCTATCTCCCCCAACCAGCGAGCCAGGTTGCTAAGAATTGACGATGGGGCCCCGTTGTTCAACTAGTGACCAGGTTCCAGCCAATAAAAAGATGGTTTTGGCAATCGCAGAGGTTATGTGGGTACCACTCTCCTGTCTGCCCTTGTCCTTCCCATTCTAGAGCTGGTTGAAGCACGATCTGCTTTCTTGTGGCTTCTATTCTGCCTTGCTTACCGTGGAGTGCACTATACTTATCACTGTACATAGTGTACATATTGCTGGTGAAGGATAATATAAGTCAAAACTTTTCTGCTGTGTTTATTTTGCTCCCTTTACACCCAGGATAACAGGCCATTTGGACTCCTGGGTTGTAATACCTGGATTGAACCTTAATACCTACCATGCCATCAGCGCTGCATGTGCCCTATGAGTTTAGCGCTCCCTAATGAAGTCAGCTAAAGCAATAAGCCAGAAGTCACAGTAAATTTTGACAAAACGGAAAATACCTCCAGCATTTATGTCAAAATATTTCGAAATGCTTGGTCCTTAGTGAGGCAAGCACTCTGTGGGAAGAGTTGCGAGTCTCCGGGCAGAGAGGCACCTTCACCTCCCTGGCCACACACCCAACTGCATTCAAATGCCTCTCGGAAATGTGATCCTTTGTTTTCTTAAATGGGGTGGAAAGCCTAGCTCCGATAAGTTAAAAAGCTAAAACCTGGAGCGGAAAGCCTAACTCCGCTAAGTTAAAAAGTTAAAATCTGTTTAAGAAAAGTTTCCTGTAGTCTACAAATATAAATGTCATAGCTGCAATGTTATGTATGCTGGTAAAACTAAGCATTTACTGTGTCAGTATCTTTCAGCACTGAGGCAGATCTACTGACAAACAGATCATTTGGTAAACCATCATTTGGCACCATACGTTAATACTGTGAAGGCACACATCACCACAGATGCGGTCTCATTTACCATGCTGTCCAGTCGATCCTAGACCATGAGCTGGTCACAGAGAAGTCTCTGCATACTGTTAATAAACAAACCTGTCAGCAGAGTTTGTCTGTAGTTTTTAACATTATTTTCCATGTATTTTTGTGATGTTTTCGCATGTCTTAAGGTTTGATATTACGATTTGTTTTTATATTTGATTTTTTCGTATTTCACAGAACACCTGATGATAGAGTACAGTTAAATTCGCAGCTAGCTGCGAAATCAAATAATATTTCAAGTAGTAATACTGGTTTTCATGTGCCTTACGTCTCCGCTTCCTGAGGAATTTCTTTTTGGTGATCAATCAGGTCGCCGTACCACTCAACATGGTGGAAAATATCTCATGCACGGCACACTATATAACATACCTCTCACAAAATACTCTCCCTCTCTCGCTCTTGTGCTCTCTATTGCTTTACATTTGTACAATTGGTCCATTTATTTACCTTGGGTGTGATGGGGAGGTGGGAGTGATGCAATATGTCTGTCTTGGTGCGCCTGGCAGCCTAGCTCTTCAAGGGGGGAAGGGGGAGTGTAGAGAAAAATGCCTTGATACTACTGAAGAGTTCTTAATCCAAGAAAATGGTATTACTCTCCCTTTCTTTGGACCAAATACGATTAACCTCTGGTTTCAGAATAGGCTGTGAGGATAAAAGAATTCTTGAAAACGGGACAAAATACGGTTCAAGATACATCACTGGTATGTACCTCTCCCATTCCCTAGGCGAGAATAAACATTAAAGGTTTAGTGCCTCACCATGGTTATTATTATAATAATGTGAGTGGCTTAGCGCTTCTTTTTGATTATAATAATAATAATAATATATAATGTGAGTGTACTAACGTAGCTGATTCTGCTAGAGTTGTGTTAAAGCTTCAAGACCTTAACCTTCACTTGATTGGTGTAATTCAAATGTGTATTTATCGGTTATCTACAGCCTTCCCCATCTTCCTTGTATCCCCTTTTTGTAGTCTCTTTCAGGTGCTGTACGACCCTCATGAGTTTAGCGCTTCCTATGAATATACATAGATATAATAATGGTGTAGCTCCTTCTTTGTCGAACACACTGCCTTCGCCCACGCTGAGGATACCACTAATGATAATGTTTGTCAGACTTATATCTCACCGATTCTACAATGACGTGAGGTTCAATCCTTTAACGTCTTATTCATGGGGTTATCAGGTTTAATCCAAGGAAGGGAGGAGAGGTAATTCCAGTTATATCAAGAGCCAACGATCACCATGAAGGCGCCTTACATGTGATTATCTCTGAAGCCATGTTCCTCCATCCAGTTCCCTGAATTGAGCCTGAATACCTTCCATCCCCCCCCCCCTACATGCGCTATATAATCCTACGAGTTTAGCGCTCCCCATGATTATAATAATAATATGTTCCTCCAATGAGATGAGGTTCAGTTCCTTCAGTATTTCCTTGGTAACAATCTACTTTGCGCTGTTTCTTTTCTTCTGTTATATTTATCTCCTACCTTGTTTATCATGCTCCTTTCCAGCTATCGTGTTTATCACGCTTCCTCTCCTGTTTATCGTGCCTTCTCAATCTTGTTATCATGCTTCTCTTATTATCTTATCTTACTATCGTGTTTATCACGTTCCTCTCCTCTCTTGTGTTTATCTTGCCTTCTCTTGTTTACCATGCGTTACTCTATGTTGCGTACATAACGCCTCTTCTCCCATGTTCCAGCGAGGGCATTTTCAAAGCTTTGATTCATTGTTTGTAGGCCATTTTTATACTGCAATCCATTTTGGTGCACACCTTTGAGCTTTGATGATTTTCTTTAACGCTCACACCATGCTAGAGCCACATACTCTACTTTAAGTTTATATATATATATATATATATATATATATATATATATATATATATATATATATATATATATATATATATATATATATATATATATATATATATATATATCTGTTGATCTTATCATGTGGGCTTATCCTTGGTAACGTAAATCAAACGCCTTTGCAAAAAGCCATGTAACCAACATCTGCATTTTTTTTCCAAATGCTCAGTGATTTTTCACATAATTACCTAATATTTGTGTCAAGAATGATTTTTCTGCTCTAAATCCATGACTTTGTGTGGGTTATACTTTTCCAGAAAAACAAGAAGTTGGCGTCTCAGCACCATTCCAAAGACTTATGATATTACTGCTACTGGTTCTTAATTTTTTTACCATATACCTGCTGCATTCTTTGTGAAGAGAAGCTACGTCTGCATTTTTATGGCGCCTGAAATTTGATCTGAATCTGAGCTCCTCCTCGAAATAACACTTAGTGCTCGTGCTAATGGTGCATTGCATTTCTATACTAATACCGAATTCCAGGAATCATACCCACGTGCTGCGTGCTGATGCCAGATATAAAATTTGTAGAGTCGCCAGAGCTAGTAAAGAAAATATCTGGGTCTTCAATTCTCATGGTGTCGAGTGTAATGTTCTTTTAGGATTTCGCTCATTTCTTTGTCGCCATCTGTGTATGAATATCCTCTGAGTAGAATCCCGATACTGAGAGGTTTTTGACTTAAATTTTGTATATGTAAAGAAGTATTCAGGATTTTCCGAATTTCCTGAATAGCTTTTTATTTATTTTGTGTCTCTTCTGTCTGGTATGAATGCTTTAGGTTATGTTCTACATCTGCAGTTTCTCAGTACAAGTTTTTCTTTTTCTTTCTCGTGATATCTGCAGTTTTTTGAGCAGGTTCGGCAAAGTTTTTTCTTCATTAAAGTTTTCTCGTTCTCTATGTTTGATCTCCTTTAAGGTTTTCTCAGCATTGTGCTTTTCCACACAATGTTGTTCAGCGCTAAGAGCACTCACAGTGGTTACAAAAGGTGTTTGTTAGTCTAATGTCATTTCATCACCGTCAATTCTTGTGTTATTGAAATTAATTTTAATGAACACATGAATTGATGCTGGCTTGTAGTTCAATGAACTCCTGATACAGTAACATGTTGAAACAGTTTTTATTAATATTTTGCAAGCCTCGCACTTGAAAGCTTTTTGGAAATGTGCCAACATTGCATGTGGAGTCTACCTGTTTTTTACAACCATCCCAAGATCTTTATCTCTATTCGATTTTTTATTTTTTTTTAACCACTACCGTACCGTATATGTATTTTTCATGGGGTTGTTTTCACTTTCATGGGATTCCAAAATACACTAGGGCATTTAGCTTCAATAAATTTCATTCATCTATTTATCTCTCCACTTTCTCAATTTAAACCTTCTTAAAGTACTGTACAACTAACTTTATTATTTTATATTAGATTTCTGCTTTATCTGCAAATATCATAAAACAATTACTGACTTAACACACTGGGTAGAACCACTGAGACATTAGTCATTAATTAGTGAGGTTGTCTGTTGGTTAGATTTGAAGCCTACAAATTCTTAGCAGGTCATTGAGGTCATATGAGATTGTATCTTTACATTAACATCAAAATACTCTAATTAGCAGAATATACACCGAGGGTGTATTTATTTTTGCGCTATAACTCTACGAAAATGTGGATGAATTTCACAAAATTAACATATCATTGATATTAAAATTTTAAATATTAGTGTACAGCTTATGTGACCCACATGCAGGCAATAGGTTTCTTAATTAACGAACATGTCTTTACTAACAGACTAATAAAACCAATGATATCTTTACCAACAGAGTAATAAATTAGTATAATTAGCTCCAGGAGTTTATGTGTGCAATCACAACTGCAAAGTTTAAAAATAATCATGATAAATGTTACAGTTTTTATGATATAAAAACGGGACGCCATGAGTCCATTAAGAAAATAACACTAAAAATAAGCAATTACATAAATAATTCTTGATGAAAAGTGCCTTGAGTGTGGTGAAGGGCTCTTGATTCAAGGAACTGGAGGTGCCATCCTCATCCTTGGCTCAAACCTGATTACCTCTCATTCTCCAGGGATTGTATGACCGTACGGTTTTAGCGTTTCCTTATAAATAAAATAATCCACACCAACGGAGTATGGCAGATGTTTGTAGATCCTTAACAGTACAAGAATGGTCAAATAAAAGAAAAATAATACAAGGAAACACTGAAATAAAAGGTAATAAAACTAGGGCAGGAATGAGATCAGATATTATTGTTACATTCATCGGGGAGAGCCAATGCCGCAAGAGTTATCCATTTTAAGAGGATCAAGGTCCACCTTAACATGCTTTAAGGCACCTGTTTTGCCCTGAAGGGGACCGAGACAAGATTCCTACCTAGAGGACAGAAAATCTCATAGAAAGTCTAGGAGAATGACCTAGAAACAGCCAGTCATTACCCTTAGACTAGCCCTCTAAAGGACACAGACAGGTCGGGTCACCATCTGGAAAAGACCCGGGCCGGAAGAGTACCGGCGAATCAAGGATACAGACAAATAAACGTCAGAACAGAGTAATATATGAACGCTACTTACAAAACCATCCTTACCCACAATGCAACTTTTTAATACAAGATCATTAACAAAAATATTAAGGAGCATCTTTATTTTAAAGAACTCTAATTTTATTTAGCAAATTTTATGGAATTTATTATTATAGTCACTGAATAGGGCTAAATCCGTTGGGGTCAAACATTTAAACAGGCTATTCAAGCGCATTACCAGGTAATGGGGGAAGAATGTAGCCAGTTTAGTGAAATTCCACCCATTTGTTATCCCAGCCTTGCTCAGAGATGAAGCCCTTCATCCCCTCCCAACACCGCAGAGAAAATATCAAATAAACAAACAACCCGGCAACTTGAGGGTAACACTGACCAATTTCAATAATAAACTTCCTTTTATGACCATTCATAAGTGTTTGAAGTTCCAGGTCAATTCAGAGGTTATCTCAAGCAATCCTCTGGATATATGAGCTAAAAGAATAAGGTCAAACCTGTTAAGGTATATCCATTATCCATAGATATTCTTCAATTAAGTGATTCCACCACAGGCTTATTACAATACTTGCATCCACTAGTTCATAATACAAATAAATTAAATTTAGTTATAAATCCATTGGTTACGTATCCAACAGGAATTCATCTGTATTGTTTCAGAGGTAGTTTAACATTTTGAAACAAGACCCTACAAAGGTGTCCTCAAGCCTACCTTATTTATCGTTCCAATTAATGTTATTTAAAATCCTGACCAAAAAATCACACTCGTCTTGACTGATGGAATCATAAGTCATACCACTGGGGAACTTTTATAAGTTAAAATTTTCTTCGTCATGTGCTATGTAAATTCGTGTCAAACTCTGGGTCTATTAAATTTCAATTAAGAACACGTTTTTCTATTTTATTAAAATCAGTTTGTGCCTTCCCAGCCCAGAGTCTGAGAAGCTGCTATAATAAATTGAATTTCAGCTTAACAATTAAACACCGAAACTTCATTTAGTTTTCAATTAAAATTTATAAGATAATTCTGAACAGATTCAAGAACTTAACACTATTATATGGACCTGCTGCATCCAGACTATCGTCATGAAGGAGGTCAGAACACCCAGGGAAGTGGCACGGTTTCACCCAAATTATGGTAAAATGCTGGAATTACATAAAAAATAATGACATTTGCATGCATTAGAACCCTAAATGATCATGTCATACCCCTGCCTGCCTTAGTGCCTGAAATAATGTTTGAGAAGTTTGAAAAATGCACAATGAAGCCATGAGGATCACATGATGTCATGTAGCACCAAGATTTAATATGGGGAAAAAACTAATATTCTCACAATAAGAGCTTGTCACTGAAATTACTGCCAGAGTTTGCTCGTGCAAACTCTCCCTTCAAGGAACGGGAAAGAGGGGCTTGATGCTAGTGAAGGGTCCTTGATCTAAGGAACTGGAGCTATCCTCCACTTCCGCGAATCAAACCTGATTACCTTTAATTTCCCATGCGCTGTATGACCCTTTCGGGTTTAGAGCTTTTCCATAATAATAATAATAATAATAGTGGAAACCCACCATAACAATTCTACTAAAGCCCCTTCCTACTGTCTTTTCTAAGGGGAACACTCCTTGGAATGGAAAAAAAAAAAACTGCAGTTGAACTCACGATAAACCTGATTTACAATCTTTCCTGAGAAGCCAATATCGTATTCTTGCACCCTGGGGATTAGTACTTTTAAAGTCACTATCCCAGCTTTACTCCTAAAAAAAAAAATTAAACAGATCACACCTGAGCTTTGCCGTCAAGGTTTAAGTTGTGTGATGTTAGACATTCAATATAGACTGGTCATTCTATACACTAATTATTCTCTTCATTGAAAATGATATACGCATATCAACGAAGGATAAACTAACATTCCAAAAATGTCGTTATAATTTTAACCCTAATTTTTAAAGGGCTTGACCGGTAGGCCAGCGGAAGGTCTCAGTCTGATGACCAAAAGCCCCAGTAGCGGGTTATCTGACTAAGTCCCGCGTCAGGAAACACGATCCGTTTCCTGAGGAATTTTAAGTAACGCAGGAATCCCTGCCAAACAATCTAGTCGACAGAACACTCCCTCCCATTTATTCTAGTCAACAGACACTTCCTTTCCAAATATTTTAATCAGCAAAATCTTCCCTCACAAATAGAACATTTCCTTCCACATATTCTAACCAGCACAATAATACTTCAGATATATTACATTCCCTCCTGCATATTCTAGTCCGCAAAATATTTCCTCTCACATACTCTAATCAACGGAATATTCCCTCCCACATATTCTAGTAAGCAAAGTAATATTTATGAAACAATTCAGGAAAACCGGATAGCCGGACTGGAGTCCTGGAGGTAAAAAGTACAGTGCTTGCACTCGAAACGATGGGTGAGTCTGTAGTAGTTCCCAGGCCATCTGAACTGTGATGTCTGCACGCTTCTGGCAAGATAGAAATTGAATGAACGACGGTGAACGTGTTTCCTCATTTTTGAGTTGTCCTGCCTTGGTGAGAGACGACCGAAGCGTTAAAAAAATATATTCTAGTCAATAAAACATTCTTTCAACCTATAAGCCCTCATGGCTGTCTCTACTAACTCAGCTGTTTTATGCTGAGAATGGGACCAGCTTAAACAACTGGGCTTCTACACTCCAAGCTGATGTACATGTACATCTTGAATTCTAACGTATACATACGACCAAATTGTTCACCTTTACTTGTTAAGTGATTCCCCATTCCTCTTTTGTTCTAATCTCTAAAACGTGCTTCCGTCTGAAGCCAAACACAGGTAAATTCATAAATGATAGCGTCCGGGGAAAAAAAAAACATTAATCACGAAGTCAGAACCCATTTTACATGAGTTCTATCTTACAGTGGCCTTTGAATCCATGACAGAAATACGTTATTAAAAAAGATCTTCAAGAAATTGATTGTAACTCTGGGCTGTCTACAATAATGCAAAACGTACTTCAACAAAATTACATAAATTTAAGATGGCGAGATTGACACCAGTCATCTAAGAGCACCGCAATCGTATACAATTAAGATTTAGATAGGCTACAAGCTAATGTAACTGATTTTGCGGAATTGTTCCCATGTGTATTTACACTCAGACGTCTATATCAGAGTATATGCACTGAGATATATCTATCGTTGTCTATATACTGAAAGGTGTATATCCATGGCTATATTCTTAAAGGTACATATCTCTGTATATATACTGAGTTGAATCCTTATATTAGACATTAAAATATTCCTGAAGTTAGTGCATTATTCCTGATATCAGTGCACAAGTGAATTGCAACTTTGATGACCCTCGTGCAGGCAATAAGCTTAAAACCTACCTAATATTGCGTTATGTGGTTGAATACTAAATAAATTAATAATTTACGGACTGCTTTCATCATGTCCAGGTAACTAATCAAAATGACGTACGGTAAGACTATTACATAAAATTCCTGCCAGATATCCCAATTTTCCCCTATTATTTCTATACCTTCCTTAAAAACACAAAGATGGGTTTAGCTCTTCTCCTTCAATATAACATAACTGAAGAAGAGTGCCCTAATGTTAGTGAAGTGTACCTCATCCAAGGAATTGGACCATTCATCTCCATCAGATCATGCCTGAACACCTAAATTCGAGGGTGCCTTGATGTAAGTGAAGCGTTCTTGATCCAAGGAACTGGATCATTCCTCCCCTTCCTCGGATCATACCTGATTACCTGCCACTTCCAGGATGCTGTATAATCCTTACTGGTTTAGCACTTCCCCGTAAATATAACCACATCTGGATACACCTTTTCGACTACACCCCACAATACCTCCCCTCACTTCCTCTCCCCTCCCCAACACCTCTCACTCACCTCCCCTCACCCTCACTGTACAGGTATAATTAACCCGTTGTTGTTTATGTAACAAGGTTAATTACAAAAGAAAAAGTTATGTGAATTCCATACCTCAGCACACTTAGATGTACGATATTATTAGTAACAACAGTGTTACGAAATTCTTATTATAAAAAATAGTACTCACTTGTTGACTATATACATATATAATATAATTATAATGTATATATATCTAGACGTTGCGGCGTTTTTCCAGATTCGAGCAGATCACGGGCAACTTCGGGTACCCAGCGGTGCTAACTTAAAACCGGAGACATGATGCACAAGTATATCCCTGTGTTAGGTAGATAAGTGGGTGAGCTTGCCACACACAGGCACACACACGCACAGTGGCCGCCGCCACACCCTGCACATACACTGCCGACTGCTACACTGAACCATCACTCCTGCAACACAAACTTTCAGGCTCTCCTGTGCCTCTTTCGCCCCGTCTATTGGCTCTCGCAGCCAGCCAATCACACACCCTCCCGCCAAAAACTGACCCCGTGGAAATTATCGATGTTGCGAAGAAACTTTGTATAATTAAGCAGGAAAAGTGATTATTGGTCTGTAATATACTAAATGGCGATGAGAGTGAAATGAGGTTAACAGGAAAGCGAGGAGAGACGGAGGACTCTAAGCAGGTAAGTGTGGGTGTGGCGGGCGTGGTCCTGTGGAGGTGTTGTGATGTGTGACGCCCCTACCTAGTGTTAGGCCATCCCTCACGCCCATTATTCTGCCTGTGCTGCTGAAACAGCGCCCACATTAGAGATCACACAGCTGAAATAGGACTGAGAGACGATGATCAAGCAAGTGTGGTTGACACAGAGGCATGCTGTGCTTCCTTCTCCCGGGTCATTAGCCTCGTTTTACTCTTGCTACACTTAAAAGAGGTATTATTTCCTAAATATTTTTTACATAGTTGAATTAACAAGTTAAGAGCTGTAATCCTACGTCAGGTCATTTTAAAGCTGTGGTTTCTTCGGCTTCCATGCCCTATTGTTCTCATCCCTTTAACTCAAACTTTCTATTCCTTTTAAACTATATCAGTGTTTCTTTTTTTAGTACTCTGTACGTCCTACTTGATCCTTCAATCTTCCAACTAGACTATTTCAGTTGCTCCGTGGTCAGAGAGATATCCCAGTATCATATAACCCCAGACCCAATGAATCTACCCATGAAAGAGGCCTGCACAGTATACTCTCATGATCCAGAAAACCTGTAACTCATATCCCTCAATAGACCTAGAGGCATACGTGACTTGGAAATCAACACCATCAAGACTTGGGAGCTGGAACATAACCCAATCAAACTCTTGTGAAAATATTTATGCAGTAACACTCAGAAAATCAAGATAGTGCAAAGACAATACCGCACTAAGATGTATAATGTGGATAACATACCTTAAATCACATCAATATCATATAAAACTATTTTAAATAATATAAATTTATAGTGATGAAATAAATTCTAACATTTGTTAAGAAATAAAGTAAATTGTTTTTATGTATATTTTCACCAACAGGAAACTATTATAAATTTGTCAATTTCAACACGATATAAAAAGGAATGTTTTGTGGGTAATTAAACTACAAATAAATGTGCTTACTCTACAGCGGACCTAGTCATCCTTGGGGTCCCCTCTTCAGAGATGTCCTCGGGCATCCCTTTGAAAAATCCAGGACGTATGAACCCGTACTGTTAGCTTTGAACCATCCTAATGGTTATAATCGTAACCATGATTTTTAAAAAGGTGGACCGGTAAGCCAACGGAAGTCCTCGGTCAGATGACTAAAAGCTCCAGTTGTGGGTCATCATATGACTAAGACCCGCATCGGGAAGCACTTAGCCGGGTCACCATATGGAGAAGACCCGGGCCGGAAGTACCGGCAAACCTCTAATGAATGAAGGGAAGCACTTGTCCTGTTTCCTGACAAACATTATACCTACTTGTACCATTTGTACTAAAATATAGCGACAAATTTGGCTAATATTGAGTTTAGGGGCTCGAACGAATTGCCCCTTGATTTTCATTTCTATAACACAAGCAGCCTATTCATAGACTGGTAAAAAAAATAAGCTATTTCTTGTGCAAATATTGTTGGGGGAATATTAAGGGCAAAATAATTTTTTATGGAAGGTAGAATATATCAGGTAAAATATAGGTTGGATAAATCAGCGTTCGTGACTCACCGGCCCAGTAAATAGTTCTAATACTTCCAACACACGAGCAATGTTTCTTAAGCGTATATTGGGTTGGGTTAGGATGATTGCAATTTAAGTCCTACAATTGTTAATTGTAGGACTTTAAATATTCCTTCTCGAGACAAAAACAAAAAATACTCAAAATAACTGTTTTTTCCCCCAATTTGCAAAAAATATATTTACCTCTATAGTACAACCAATCAAAATTACGTACTTTGTTATAAATTTTCGCGAAATTCAATGAAGCTCTAAACTCAATATTTACCATAAATTTGTATCAAGTATGCATAAAAGACCTACAAATTGCGAAAGATTATTCTTAGCATGTTGGTAAGACTGCCTACCACGTAACACTTGACTAGATTAATAGTTTGAATAACCCAAGATGCTGGTGAGGGGCTCTTGATCTAGGGAACTGGATCTGTGCTCTAGTTCCCTGAATTAACCCTGAATACCTTCCATCCCCCCCACAGGCGCTGCATTATCCTACGGGTTTAGCACCTCCCCCTTGATTATAATAATAATGAATAACCCAAGAGCTCAATGGGTAAATAAATTACCACTTACCTTCAGGTAGTTAATGGCAAAAGTCGACATGTGGAAATGTCCACTGGTAGAGGAGAATCCTTTTAATACAACTTTTCGACCAAGGCTAAGCTGTATAAGTACATTATTTCCAATTACCTTCAAGAACACTCGATTTCTCTGATTCCCGTTGATATATTATTATATTTAAGGGGAAGCTTGGGAAATGGGAAGTGATCAGATCTGATCCATGGAAGTGGAGATTCGGTCCAAATCTCTGGATCAAGAGCCCTTCACCACCGTCTAAGCACCTCCCTAGAAGTATCTCATTGGTATGGATGGTTGTTGGGAAGCTCCGATGGATATTTATTGGTGTCTTGTGGTAATTTGATATTGTCCATAAATCGATGTAATTTCGCCGAAACTTTTACGATATACACAACCACTTTGAGACTCGAGCGTCTCTCCTCGATATTAGTATTATATTCTTGGGAAAGTGCTAAGTCCATACAGATCATAAGAACATGAGCAGAACCACTGCAGCAGGTTTACTGGCCCAGGATGAAGAATTAGACACATGTGCAACATCTGGGTATCTTGATGAAAGTTAAGACACTTGTGCAACATCTGGTTATTTTTATTGTAAACGTTTCGCCATCCAGTGGCTTTGTCAATACAAATTCTTGGACATAATTAGAAAACAGAAGAACTATATACAAAAGATGAGGTAATCAGTCCCTCAGCCTTGGAGGTGGTGTTTACAACACCGTGGTTGTAGAGATTCTGAAACACAGGTCTATCTATCTATAGATTCTAGGTAAGACCCCAAGAAGGGGTGAGTGGGGAAGTGGGGATAGAGGAAGAATAGGTTGGTTAGAGGAAGGGTTATTGTAATAGGGAAAGAACCAGGGCTTAACCCAGTAGCTGAGCTGAAGGCGATTCAGGAGTTCGTGCGCAACTAAGGGACTGGTAGGGGGAAGGGGGAGGAGGGCGACAAAGCGTGAATCGCATGGTACAAGGGCTTTATTAAAGGTCCATACCTGTGAGTTACAGGTTAGTGAGTCAAGATTTTAGCAAGGTTATTTGTATATGGGAACTGGGTCAGGAGCTAGTAACGAGTAGAAGAGGTTGTGTGTGTTTGCTGGCCTGCGTATTTCGTCGTCTAGGTATGAGGTCCAGTAGTCATGTCGGGTCTCTAGTCTGTCTATTTGTTTGTCGCTAAGCTGTTTCCAGTACACGTTTAGAGCAGGGATGTTCGCACGGGCGTGGATGGACTCACTTGTGATGAATTCATCCCATCGGGTGTTGAGCACCCAGCGTAAGGCTTTGTTCTGGATGCGTTGTAGTTTACGTCTGTTTGTCACAGCTGCTAGGGAGAGGGCTAGTGGGCAGTAAGTTATTAGTGGACGGATGAGGGCTTTGTATAGATGTAGTTTCGTTTTTTTGGAGGCTTGGACAGCCCCGACAGGGCCTTGGATGCAATGGCTTGCTTCTGGTTGATGTGTTTGTGTATTCGCATGTTGTAGTCTAGATTAACTCCTAATACGTTGGTTGTCTGTGAGACAGGGATGTTTTGGTGGGGTATCAGCTATCCTGAGTATTACTGGAGGAGGAGGTTCGCGTTTCCTGTAGTGGAAGTAGGTGATTTTGGATTTTGCAGAGTTGGTTTTTATTCTCCATTTTTGTTCCCAGTGTGTAATCTGGTCTACTTCGGTTTGTGTTCTGCGGGCTAGAGTGGTTATTTGTCTGTGGGTTGTGAGTTGGGTGATGTCATCTGCATATGCAAGTGTTATTGTGGAGTCAAAGGCAGGCGCTGGGATGTCGTTGGTGTAGAGGATGTAGAGGGTGGGTGAAAGGACTGAACCCTGGGGAACTCCAGCCTGTAGTGGGAAGTACTGAGAGAAGCATCCATGGAACTTAATCCTCATGGTCCTGTCGTCTAGGAAGTTACAGAGTAGTTTGCTGATAGTCCGAGGGAGGTCGAAGTTAGAACATAGCTTAAACTTTAAGCCGTTGTGCCACACTGTGTCAAAGGCTTTCTCTACATCTTTTGCTACTAGGGCTGTCTTATTCCCTTGGTGTTTGTTTATGTGGATGTAGTTTAGAATTAAATTCAGTGCGTCTTGAGTGGAACGGTTTGATCTGAAGCCAAATTGGCCATTGTATAAAAGGGAGTTTGTTTCAACATGTCTACGTAGTCTTGAGTTTATGATTTTTTCATAGATCTTTCCCAGTACTTCGAGTAGCTGATGGGGCGGTAGTTTTTTGGGTCAGAGTGGTCTTTATTGGGTTTTGGGATGAGGATAGCAGTGGCTGCTTTGAAGAGAGTGGGGAAGCAGCCGGATGCAAGTAATGCATTGAGGAGGTTGGTGAAGGCTGAGATGATAGAGTCAGGGAGGTGTTTTAGGATGATGCACAGGTAAGGAGACTGGCGCTTATATAGGCGTCAGTGAAGAGAGACGTGTAGCAGACGAGGGCATAGTCACTGGTAGGCGGGATTCCCCAGTGGAAGTAGGTCCTTTCCAAATTGATGGGCTAGTTGTAGAAGTCGTGAAGGTCATGTAGATGTCCTCTGAATCAAGATACCATGATGTTGCAGTGCCTGACAAGTTGTGCAAGACAGGTATACAATACCGACATCTTGTCGGTATTGTATACCTGTCTTGCACATCTGGGTATCTTCATTTGTAGACGTTTCGCCATCCAGTGGTTTTATCACTACAAGGACATGTGAAGAATGTGGAATTGTATACAAAAGATGAGGTAATCAGTCGCCTTGGCATAGGTGAAGAACATCGTAGTCTTGAAGGATATAATGTTTGTAAGGAAATAGGATAAGCGTTTCCTGACTCTGGTCTTAAGAACATAAGAACGAAGGAACACTGAAGCAGGCCTACTGGCCCATGCGAGGCAGGTCCAAGTCTCCTACCGGCTTAAGCCAATGCACCCAACCTAGTCAGGTCAGGTCACATTGACTTAAGGGAGGAACACGGCAACCGACCTGGTAGCACAAGCTATCAGGTCCAACTCACGCCCACCCACATCCACTCATGTATTTATCCAACCTATTTTTAAAGCTACACAACGTTCTGGCCTCTATAACTGTACTTGGGAGTTTGTTCCACTCATCCACAACTCTATTACCAAACCAGTACTTTCCTATATCCTTCCTGAATCTGAATTTTTCCAACTTAAAACCATTGCTGCGAGTCCTGTCTAGGCTAGATATTTTCAGCACACTATTTACATCCCCTTTATTTATTCCTGTCTTCCATTTATACACCTCAATCATATCCCCCCTAATTCTACGTCTTTCTAGAGAGTGCAGATTCAGGGCCCTTAGTCTATCCTCATAGAGAAGGTTTCTGATACATGGAATCAACTTTGTCATCCTCCTTTGTACATTTTCCAGAGCATTTATATCCATTCTGTAATACGGTGACCAAAACTGTGCAGCATAATCTAAATGAGGCCTAACCAAGGATATATAGAGTTGAAGAACAACCTGAGGACTCCTTTTATGCTTCTTGATATGAAGCCAAGGATTCTATTAGCTTTATATAACCCACAGCTGGAGCTTTTGGTCATCTGACTGAGGACTTCTGCTGGCTTACTGGTCCACCTCTTTAACACTCATAGCTATGATTATAACTATTATTACTATCTGAAGCGCAGGCTTATATACTGGCGTCAGAAGAGGGACGGGCAGCAGACGAAGACATTGTCACTGGTAGGCGGGATTTTCCAGTGGAAGTAAGTCATACTGGCCCATGTGGTGCAAGAAAGGTATAAAATACCGACAATATGTGTCTTAACTTTCATACTGGCCCATGCTAGACAGGTTCAACTCACTCCTACTCATAAGCGCCTGGGGAAATGGGAGGCATTCAGGTTCGATTCAGGAGACCCGTCACCGTCACCAATGAACCTCCGCTGGAAAGTTCTCCTCCATGGATTCCTTCTGATGTTCTTCTTATCACTACAGATGTTAGCCGTTAACTGAATATTTTGGCGTTTTACCGTCCTTAATTGTCTTTTAGTGCCTACATGTGGTATTATAATCCATTTACTTAGGTATTTCAACCATTTATCACGAGAAGAAACACACACACCCACCACTTCAGACTGCTAGTACTAAACTGCTTGTTTCCTGCCAGAAGTTTACCAATAGTTGCACAAGTGTCAGGCTCGTAATACTACGTTTAACTGAATTATTACTGTCTTAGAAAGAATAACTTAATTATAAATTGACACATCACTGCTTAGCTGGTTAATCACGTGGGTTGATATATATTTTCCAGACATCATAGAATTAGGTGTACAAAAAAAAAAAACGTTTAATTTTACCTTTTGGGTTGGAACATTATAATAATAATAATATAATGCAAGTTTATTCAGTACTTGTATGGAAATGCTGTTACGTATATTTATGTGGGGAGCGCTAAACCCGTCGGTGTTATACAGCACTTTGGGGAATTAAAGGCATATTCACACTATTCAACAAATCTGAGCACAGGTCATGGGAGAGCGCTAAACCCGTAGGATTATTCAGTGCTTGTGGGGGAGGGGGGTGGAAGGTATTCAGGCTGAATTCTGGAAACGAGCACAGATTCAATTCCCTAGATCAAGTGCCCCTCACCAGTGTCGAGGAACTTTCCTTGAGGGGTGTGAGGATGCCCAAAATATTGAAATAATTGTTTTAGACCTTTAAAACTTTTAAAGTTAATTTCTGTTATCATTTTCTTCTTGAGATCTTTGATCGTTACATCATAAACTTTTCTGATATGTTCAAGGAGTGAACATATCAGATTATAATCTATAATCAAAGCATTAAACCCACTGGGGTTATACATGATTATTATAATCAAGGGGGAAGCGCTAAACCCGGAGGATTATACACCGCCTGGGGGAGGATGTGGAAGGCATTCAGGCTTAATTCAGGGAACTGGAGCACAGATCCAATTCCCTATATCAAGAGCCCCTCACCAACATCAAGGAACCTTCCTTGAGGGGTGTGGGGTTATACAGAACTTGGGGAATCTAAGGTAATTAAATTTGTTTCGAAGAATGAATATTGTCCTAATTCCTTAGATCTATTGGTTTTATAATCAAATTATTATTATTATAATCAAAAAGAAGCGCTAAGCCACAAGGGCTATACAGCGCTGCTCTATTGGTTTGCAGCATCATGCTATGACAGTAATCCAAAGGTGGATGTTAATTCAGATGTCTGCCATTTTTCAGCTTTAATTTTATTCAGGAGGAAACACTAACCTATAGGGGTCATGCACCGCCTGGGGTGTTATACAAGACATTCAGCTTCGATACAAGTGAAGGTAAAGTCCTGTTCCTTGGATCAAGATTCCTTTACCTATATCAAGGCACCTCCCTTGAGGGGACTGTCTTAAAATTTTGTAATGATCCATTAAATTGTTAGACAAACATTAGAAGAATTTGATTATGTAAAATTTAGTTCAGTAAAAAAAAAAAAAAAAAAAAAAAAAAAAAAAAAAAAAAAAAAAAAAATTATTTAAAATGATGGATGGCCTGACTTCTCAGTCTCCCTCTGCCACAAATTAATGAAGTTCAGCTGACACTCAGACCCATATGGGTTTTGTGCTCCCCCATGAATGTAATAATAATCAGCTGCTCTTTTTTGCATTATTGTCCTAAAAGGCACTTTGGAGATATGGTGACTTAACAAATTCCCAGTGTTATATTTAGTGCAAAGTACTAAACACTTAGGAGTCATACAATGCCTGGGAATGGAAGGTAGTTTTGATTCAATGAAGAGAATTATATTTATTATTATTATTATTATAATCAAAAAGAAGCGCTAAGCCACAAGGACTATACAGCGCTGCAGGGCAGGAAGGAAGTGAGGGCATCAGGTGGCAAAAGGGAGATGGATGAGCAACAGGTTACGGATAACAGCGGGGCAGTGGATGGTGAAAGGGTAAAGGGCAGCAAGAGACTGAACCAGAAAGGGCTGAGGGGAGTGCGAAAAGTATCATCAGAGTTTGTGGAGTAAATCGGTCGTTGTCAAGAAGTCAATGAGAGAGTCAGGATTAAAGGAGGGTCCATCAGCAAGAAGGGAAGGTAAAGAGAGAGTAGTAGAACGAAGACGACGTTGGAGGTAAATTCTGCGTGCTCGTTGATAGAGAGGGCAGTCTAACAGAATGTGGCTAATCGATACTGGAACTTGACACTGCTCACAGAGAGGAACAGGGTGCCTCTCCATGAGATACCCATGAGTAAGACGAGTGTGGCCAATGCGAAGGCGGGAGAGAGTGGTCTCCCAACTTCGGCACTGATGACAAGAAGACGGCCAGTAACCTATGCTCGGTTTAATAGAATGAAGTTTGTTACCGAGCAGAGTTGACCAACGTTGTTGCCAACGGGTGCGAAGGTGGGTAGCTATTGCAGCAAAATAGTCCAGAAATGGAACACCTCGATAGGAAATTGGTAGGTCATATACTGCTGACCGCGCAGCAGTGTCTGCCTGTTCATTGCCCTGTACGTCGACATGACCAGGGACCCAACAAAAAACAATATCTTTATGTTTGGTAGAGATACGGCGTAGCCAAAGTTGGATACGGAGAACTAGGGGATGAGATGTATCAAATTTTCGTATAGCCTGTAGAGCACTAAGGGAGTCTGAGACTACTACAAATGATGACACAGGCATAGATGCAATACGAATAAGTGCTGCAAGAATGGCATACAGTTCAGCAGTAAAAATGCTAGCTGAAGATAGTAAATGCCCTCGTACGACGCTGTCCGGAAACACTGCTGCGAATCCGACGCCGTCTGAAGACTTAGAGCCATCTGTGTACACAGCGGTGGCATGAGAATGGGAGTGGAAGTGATCAAGAAAAAGAGAGCGGGAAGCCACCGTAGGCAGTTGAGCTTTCGAGCAAGGGAGTGAGAAAGAACAGACCCGAACAGCTGGAACTTCCCAGGGGGGCAGGGAAAAGTGAGATGCTACATGAACATATAAAGGTGGTAACTGAAGGGAAGACAAGAGTGAATGTAGGCGAAGAGAAAAGGGACGGAGCAAACAGGGGCGGCGAACGAATAAAGAATGTCTACTAATATCGGTGACCATTCTATAAATGGAAGGATTGTGTAGATCGTGAGAGCGTACATAGTAACGAAGGCAATGGGCATCACGGCGATCAGACAAGGATGGAACATTTGCTTCTGTATAGAGGCTCTCAACAGGGGAAGAGCGAAAAGCACCAAGGCACAAACGTAAGCCTTGGTGATGGATAGAGTTAAGGCTAGAGAGAGTAGCAGGAGAGGCCGCGGAATAAATCTGGTCACCATAATCGAGTTTCGATAAAACGAGGGCTGAATGTAGGCGAAGCAGAGTTCGACGATCAGCTCCCCAGGAAAGATGAGCAAGGGTTTTAAGAAGGTTTAGCCGGCTGTGACAAGTTGCCTTCAGAGAGGTAATGTGAGGTTTCCAGGTTAACCGACGGTCAAAGAGAAGGCCTAGAAACCTGACTGTATCACGTTCGGGGATACGGGAGCCATAGAGATACAAAGGATGATCGGAGATAACAGAGCGTCTAGTGAAAGTAATTTGGTGAGTTTTGGTACTTGAAAATTTAAACCCATGTGTGGTGGCCCAAGTGGAAACACGGTCGACCGCATGCTGGAGAGAAACTGCAATAAGGTGACAGTCAGCGCCTGCACAAGCAATAGCGAAGTCATCAACATAGAGTGATGACCAAATATTGGGTGGAAGAACAGAGGCCAAATCATTTATAGCAAGGAGAAAAAGTGTTGTGCTTAGAACACATCCCTGAGGGACACCTTCAGCTTGGACGAAGTCCGGGGAAAGAACATTATTGACTCGAACACGGAAATGTCTGTCAGTTAAAAAGTTCTTAAGGAAGGATGGTAGATTGCCTCGGAGGCCTAAGGAATGGGCCTGGGCCAAAATATTATACCTCCAAGTTGTGTCATATGCCTTCTCAAGGTCAAAAAATATGGCAATAACTGAGTGATTATTCGCAAAGGCATTACGAACATACGTATCCAAGCGTAGTAAGGGGTCTATGGTAGAACGACCCTTACGAAAGCCATATTGACTAGCGGAGAGACTGTTGTGAGTCTCTAAATACCACATTAAACGTCGATTTACGAGGCGTTCCATCACTTTGCAAACTGCACTTGTAAGAGCGATGGGGCGATAGTGGGAGGCATCATGTCCTGTAGTACCCGGTTTGCGGAAAGGGAGAACAATGGCAGATTTCCACAGCTGGGGAAGAACTCCTTGTGCCCAAATAAGATTGAAGAGGTGTAAGAGGACTACAAGGGCTGACCGATGTAAATGTTGTAACATACGAATATGAATGTCATCAGGCCCAGCTGCCGATGATCGGCAAGCTGAGAGCGTTGCCTCCAGTTCTTGAAGTGTAAAAGGCACATTATACTGTTCTTCTCCGAGAGAAGAAAAGTCCAAGGGTACTAACTCTCTGGCAGACTTTGAGGAAAGAAACGAGGGGCATAGATGGAGCCCTCGGGAAATACGGACCAGATGTGTGCCAAGTTCAATGGCAACGTCGAGAGGGTTTGCTATATCAACACCAGTGACCCGTAGAACAGGAGCCGGGTCAGGAGAGTATTTACCACTCAATTTCCTCACTTTTTTCCAGACTGCACTCATAGAAGAAGCAGAGGTGATGGTGGAAACATAGTCTCGCCAACAAGTGCGTTTAGCTTCACGGATGACACGGCGAGCGATCGCACGCTTCTGCTTAAAATCAACAAGTCTCTCAGCGGTTCTATTGTACCGGTACCTGCCCCATGCAGCACGTTTCAAACGTACTGCACGAGCACAAGCAGGAGACCACCAAGGCACGCACTTCTGAGAATGCCTGCCTGAGGTTTGGGGTATAGAATGAGAAGCTGCGGTATAAACTGATGTCGAGAAGATGTGTAGGAGCTCATCAATGGAGGATGAAGAAGGAACCTCACTAAAAGCAGTGAGGTGTGAGTAAAGATCCCAATTTGCCCGATCAAATTGCCAGCGAGGGCTACGGGAAGGTGGTGAATAGGAAGGAGAAGTAAGAATGATCGGAAAATGATCGCTGTCATGTAAGTCTGGTAGAACAGACCAGGTGAAGTCTAGTGCAGTGGAGGAAGAGCAGACTGATAGATCGATGCAAGAGAGAGTATGAGTACGAGGATCAAAATGGGTGGGAGTACCCGTATTTAAAACATGGAGGGGGTGAGAGGCAAGAAAAGCCTCCAACTGAATGCCACGTGAGTCACAATGAGACCCCCCCCAGAGGAAATGGTGGGCATTAAAATCACCAAGTAACAGAAGTGGTGGTGGTAAGGATGAAACAAGAAAGGCAAAGTCTGGGATAGAAAATGCTCGAGAAGGAGAGAGATATAAAGAACATATTGTAAACCACTTATTCAAGTGGATACGGGCTGCAGTGTAATGCAGCGAGGTATGGACAAATAGTTGACAGTACGGAATATCATTGCGTAGAAGAAGGGCACTTTCATTAAAGGTCCCATCTGAGAAAGGATCCGAAGAATACAATAAATTATAGCCTGAGATAGGTTGGAAAACAGCCGAGTGTAATTTTGGTTCTTGTAAGCAAGCACCAACAGGGGAAAACCTGGAAAGCAACATCTGAAGCTCACCCCGATTACCCCTGAGGCCGCGGATATTCCACTGTAAATAGGCCATGATTGGCGATGAAGAAAATATCAGGAATCTGTAGGTAAAGGCACCTACGGACTAGAGGGGTTAGAAAAGTCAACGTGTGGTGGCATTGGAAGATGTTCAAGTAGCGAAGGAACGGAGCGTTGCGAAGAATGGGGTTGTGAAGATGGAGGAGAGGGAAGAGAAGGAACAGGAAGTGAATCAGTGTCCATTGAAGGTTTAGTCTCTGCAATATATTCTGAAATGGCTTCAAGTGTTTCTGAATTCAAAGATGTATGGGAAACCATATTGGAGATAGGAGGAGGAGGGTGAGTAAAGATTGGGACAGTAATGGACTGTACCAAAGTAGAGGGGGAGGGAAAAGTGTAAGGGACTGGAGATGAAGTGTGGGGGGGGACAGAAGAGGTAGAAACCTGGGAGGTGACAGAAGAGGGAGAAACTTGGGAGGGGACGGGGGTGGAAGGCATAGTACGAGGAGGAGGGTGAATCTCCACACTTGTAATAGAGCCAGAGAGAGGGGAAGAACTAGGTACAGAGACTGGAAAGGTAACGTGTGGAGGTGGAAGAAGGGAAGGAAGGGGCAAAGAAGATTTGAGCAATGTGGATTTTTTGGACTTCTGAGTAGAGGGGCGATTGGTATTAGGTGTCGTACGAGGTCTTGTCGATACTGGGGCTTGTGAGGAAGGACGCGAAGATGTGAGAACAGACTGAGTTGTAGTCGGGACGTCAGAGCCAAGGACAGCAAAAGGATTAGATGCCGTAGTGGCTATGGGAGGGGTAACAACAGAGGAGGCTGCAGAAGATGGGACCCCAGAAGTGGGGGGACGTTTGGAAACACGAGAATAAGAAACACGGGGTAGTCTCCCTTGGAGGCGGAGATGAGTAACTGCCATAGCATAAGGGAGACCTTCTGCCTCTTTGAGGCAACGGATTTCACGTTCATTTAAGTAGACCTGGCAACGGCGGGAGTACGAAGGGTGAGCTTCATTACAATTAAGGCAAGATGGAGGTTGACTGCAAGATGTATTAGAATGGTTGTCGGCACCACAGACTGGGCATTCGGCCATAGATCTGCAATATTTCGCTGGGTGACCAAAACGCCAGCAATTTCTACATTGTTGCGGTGTAGGTATCACCTTTCGAACTTGTAACCGATGTCCCGCGACATATACAGAGGACGGGAGTTCTCGGCTGTCAAAAGTTAAACGAGCCACATTGCAAGGGTAACGTCTCCGCCCCCGGGCAGGAAGGACATAAGTGTCTACTTTGAGGATTGGGAGATCCTGGAGTTCCAGCTGTTCAAAAATGTCATTGCCACATGACTGGAAATTCTGTTGGACTATGGTATGGGGCAGAATGACAGTACCACTACAAGAATTGAGAGAAAGATGTTTTTCAATAGTGATAGGAGTAGTATCGATATTCGAAAGGAGAGAAAGATCATGAGCTTGGGTAGCATTCTGGACAGTGACGATGCGTGTACCGCTCTTGAGAGCGTGAAATGAAATATCTCTGCCAACATGACGCAGGAGCGCTTTGGCAATACTATGGTCAGAAAGGTAGGCAGAAGAAGAAGTTGGTCTTAAAGTAAAGAATTTAGTCCATTGTGTGGTCCGAAACTGAGCGTGGAGAGGGAGTGCTTGACGTGTCGGTCGTTTCCGAGTAGAATGGGAAGGTAACGACGGAGCATCATCAGGAGATTGACGTTGGCGTTTAGGAGTAGGACCGGAGTTGGTCCGGCAGGAAATGGGTGGGCGATTCGAAAATTGCCGTACCGTAGAGGGAGAAGCCGGAAGCATAGTCAAAGGAGAGCGGAGTTCAGACAAATCGAAGGAGTCAGTCGAAGCCCCGGTACCTGAAGCGGGTGAGGAAACAGCACCAGCAAGAGGTACAGGGGCATCAGGAGTGTCCGAAGAGTGGTCTAAACACAAGGCAGGGTCAGAATGGGGTGCGGTATCAAGAAGGGGCCCGGGGGTAGTGGTTTCATGGACTAGGGCTGCCATGGTTAGGTTACTCCTTTGCTTTTTGTTTTTAAGAAAAAAAAAGAAAGAAGAAAAGAAAATAAAAATAAAAAAAAGAATAAAAAAAGGGGGGAGCGGGGAGGAATAGTTCCCAGGAGGAATGAAAGGGCCGGAAATCCCCCTCCGCGCCCAAGAGGACTCGACACCGCTAGTAGCGCAGATGCAGCATGGAACCCGTGCCATACCCTACCCTTCATGCCAGTAAACCAGCAATCTGGGATAGCAACCTCACATCTGCCGAGCTACCTCGGTGGACAAAAGAGAGGGCGGCCGGATATCCGCCACAAAGCATACCTCCTTCAGCCACCACCCCCGGAATCCGAAAGGTGGCTTCCAGAGATACACCCGTCGCCCAAAAGACACCCAAAGCCACTCCGGGATACCGGAGAGGGATCGGGACATCCCTAGGCAATCCAGATTCCACGGCAAACTACGCCACCGCCAAGAAACCTCAACGGAATGGGATGGACCCCGGTGTCCTTTCCCCTACCTAGGAACTAGCGCGCCTGTGGGAGAAATCACGAAGGCTAAAAAGAGGAAGGGCAAAAGGGAGGGGTGAGGAGGAGGAGGAGGAATGGAAAAAGGGGAGGATGGGGAGGATGGGATAGGGGAGGGGAGAATGGGGGGTAATTAGGTTCGGTCTGAGGAAGAAGACCGACAGGGCTAATTCCTCAGACCAAGAGCCTCTTCACCACGCCAAGGAGCCCCCCTTGAAGAGGGGGAACAATCAAGCCTAGTTAACCAGTTCACTCAAATCCTTTGATGTTACTTTGCTCTCTTCAATATAATGTCACGTCATAAAAAAGCCACTTGCCTCTACTCCCAACATACCTGTTGGATCCTCAAGCCCCTCACATGCAGAACCTGTTTTATCCCCTCCATCCAACCTTTCCTAGGGCAACCCCTACCCCACCTTCCCTTTACCATAGATTAATATACTCATGTCATCCTATTTTGCTCCATCCTCTGTAAATGTCCAAACAACCTCAATAACCCCCCCTCAGCCTTCTGGATAATACTTTTCATAACAGATTTGACCTTATTGCACTTCATCAAAACTAACATGGATTAAAGGATAAATAATGTGCAGGCTATTTGTGCATTAAAGGATTAAAATAACACAAAAATGGCTTCTTGAATGTATTTATTATGCCTTAAACATTGTTGATATTTTTCAACAAAAAAATATCACATGCACTTATTTAAAATTAAAGAAAAATGAATGAAATTTGTTTTAATATATCGTGGCAGCAGTTAGTCACAAAAATAATAAATCACCTGATAATTGAGAAATCAACTAAAGTTCTCTGAATAAACATCTATTCAATTTTATGACAATCAGGTAGGAAATTCCTTCGATCAGTTTGGCAGGTACTAGGTAAACAAACTATGTAATCAGTAAGTCATGGTTTCAGAATTCCTAAGCGCAATCTGTCTTGCATAGGAAATGCTACACCTAAGTACATTATGGCTAAATAGCAAAATAAGTGGATCATAATTCACTATTAAAAAAAAAGGCTTACTATAAAATTCTCTTCCGAGTTGAGAAATACAGCACATATACAAAAGATTTTTTAATGTCATTAAATACTGATTCCATTGGTAGCTTAAAGACATAATAATAATAACAATAATAATAATAAAATTACATGCTAAACCCATGTGGGTTATACAGCACTTTTCCACTACAAATTAAAATTTCAATGAATAAAATTAAATAATTACATGCCATATTTTGTACAGTGGTTCCATTATTATTACAATAAAACCAAGCACTAAACCCACAAGAGTCATACAATAGTTTCAGCACATATGGAAGATCTACTCTAAAGCATGTACATTAAAGAATACATATAGTGCCACCTTGTGATTACCTTCAGCATTACATATATTGTTTGACAACTTATTATCCTAACATGAGTTTGTAGCCCAAAATATTTAAGATATTCAATTAGCTGAAAGTCTCTTGCCAATGTTTTAATGTACTGTCTGGGCTGTTAATAATTTCACTATCAAAAGGTATACACGTATTTAATTTTATACTAAATCACACACACAAAAAAATATTTTTATTTATTAGTATTGTATTCTTGTTTTATCATTAAAATGTTTTACAATGAAATATGAACTTCTTTCTCTCTCTCTCTCTCTCTCTCTAAAAAAAAAAAAAAAAAAAAAAAAAAAAAAAAAAAAAAAAAAAAAAAAAAAAAAAAAAAAAAAAAAAAAAAAAAAAAAAAAAAAAAAAAATTCATCCTGAGAAAATAACTTAAACTGTCATACTTACAAGAATTACAAAATTAATACTGAGCAAGAGTACAACTGTTACACATCAGGAATATGGAGAGGGAAAAGTACTTGTGGGATTAAATGTGTTCCACTGATCCTGGTTTAAGTGCAATAACCACATAAGTGATATTAACAAAGTTGTAACCAAGAATTTATAGCCCACTAAATTGTGATACAGACCCCATTATCACCATTTGTATACAATGCTCAATGTCAACTTGGGTGCCAGGTGACATCTGTTCATATGTAACTACAATTTTGGAACTGCAGTTAGACCCCACACTATTCCTCCTTTCTATTGCTACAATGATATAGTGTGAAATTTCATTGCTAGGAATCTATTTATTTTTGACCCACATTAAATATTAGATTATCTTACATACTAGTTTAATTACATATACTGTACTGTACAGCAAGTAGTTAGTTAATATCAATAAAAAATGTGAACACCTTGGATTAACTATAATAGCAAGGACATATATCTGCACATTTTGAAGTTATTGTACTGCATTTCAAACATGTGCATTTATATTTATTTAAGAATTAATGTCACAATATAAACAAACTGTGGTTTATAAAAACTGTACATTTTTTACAGTTGTTAGAAACAAAAATCTCATCTGCACAAAGATTACAAACTAAGGTAACATGGAATGATACTGATGATCAAAAATACTCATTTGGCAAATTCAGTTATATCACATCACCTTCCATCCCAACACAAAGAGCATATGCATTATATTACTTATTTCAAAATGTTTTACAGCCTAAAATCTCAATACACTGCTAATGTCAGAGGCCTAAGAAAAGTACTTTAATTACTGATTTCCCATGAATTTTATCGCTAGTTAGCTTTCAAGTACAGTACTGCAGTCACTACTCGTGTTTAACCATATTAGAAAAGTAAACAATGTACTGCAATGTGCATACATATATACAAGCTAAGTTATACTATGAAAAGGTCAGTGATGAGGATGGAAAATAAGAGACGATGAACAGTGCCATATCAGATGAGAGGCATCAACTATCTGTATCAGAAAGGAAGAGACTGATGGACAGACAATGCCAAACCTATTACTGGAGGGTCACTATATGCAACCTGGGTAAACAGGAATAATTTCCAGGAACTGCTATAAACACTCCTATACACCACCTCATGATGACAATGTGTGTCAGAATGCAATCCACATATCCACAAACATACAAAAAAGTTGAAAAAAGTTAAACAATTTGCTATCAGGTAAGATTAAAGTTTTAATTACAACCAGGCTTGAAGACATGAACTTCTACAAAGGAGGTACAAAAGAAAACCAAATAGATGTCAAGATCAAAGCACTAAAAAAAAAAAATGTTAAACTCACTCATACAACCATTAGGAAACACAAGCATGAGTGATGATCATAATTATGAAGGGTAAGTATACGAGTCCAAGGTAGTAAGTTGGTAGACAGTAACTGCCAAGGGAGGTACAGTACTACTGTCCTGCCAAGTGAGTAAAACAAAAAGCCTGTAATTGTTTTTACATGATGGTAGGATTGCTGGTGTCTTTTTTCTGTCTCATAAACATGCAAGATTTCAGGTACATCTTGCAACTTCTACTTACACTTAGGTCACACTACACTGGCATTTGCAAGCATATACATACACACCCCTCTGGGTTTTCTTCTATTTTCTTACTAGTTCTTGTTCTTGTTTATTTCCTATCTCCATGGGGAAGTGGAACAGAATTCTTCCTCCGTAAGCCATGCATGTCGTAAGAGGTGACTAACATGCCGGGAGCAAGGGGCTAGTAACCCCTTCTCCTGTATACATTACTGGAGTTAAAAAAGAGAAATTTTCGTTTCTCTTTTTGGGCCACCCTGCTTTGGTGGGATATGACTGGTTTGTTGAAAGTAGTAGTATACACGTGAAAGTTGAAGTCATAGATGATGCAATTTACAGTTAAGAGATCAGTGAATCTGCATTAAAAATGTTGAGGAGAGTATGAATTGAAGTCTTGTATAGTCATAAACAGATGGGACAATCCAAAGGTAATTCTCAGAGCACTTCTTCATGGGATGTCCACGGAAGGCGAGACTCTTTTAAAATGGGGTGTAACCAAATTTAGGGGCAAAACAGATGGAAGAAGGAACTTCAGCATGATGGTAATGGGCAGATGGAATTTGCTCTTGAAAGTGGTACAGCCACAAAACTCAATCGAGTTTAAATAGAAATATGGCAAAGTCCATGGTGCTCAAGAGACATTACCCTTAACTGTTAAGTAGCCAACAAACAGAGCGTGATACTGGTAGAGTAAACTTGTATGTAAAAACAGTGGTTTTAAATAATGACAAGTAAGCATGTTTTATATAATACTGCAGTGGCAACTTGTGAAACTGAAAATTTCAGTACATGTACAGTTATTGCCTATTTATAATTAAATATTTGAGTCTAGTCTTGCAGTGCTCATGTGAAGGTGACATGCTAGCGCAGAGTACTCAGAAACTAACTGCACATACAGTACTGTACTTTTACTCTAAGCAATGAAAATGACAAAGAAATCTGAGATTTCTGAAAGCAATCTTTTTTGCCAACCTAGTATATGCTGGCAATATGTTTATGTATGCTTAAGGAGATGGGTTTTGTGCAATGATTTCTCTTGGATTTCATTCTTTATATCTGCTAGTTAACAGCCTACCAGGTGATGTGCCCTGGTCTCTTCCTTAACAGTTTCATTACTATGCACATGCTGCAACCCATCCTCATATCACACTTAATTTTCTTAGGAATTAGCCAGTGCCACTTTCTGAATGCTGTCTGTTTGTAGTATTTTTAATTCTTAGTAAAGGGTTAACCTTTTACTGGGCAGGCAAATATATTTATTAGCCTGGCTGAGGAGGCCAACAAATTAAAAATAGAGCAGCAGGTTGTCTGTGCAAAAACACACAATATTAAAATCTACAAGATTTTCGTGTACGGTATGAGGATAGATTACACGCTATTTGTTCAAGCACTTGTGTAACTTGCATCTTCCTCAGTTTTGGCATCAGCCATCCAAGTTGTGTACGTATAAAACCCTGTCACCTACAGGAATACAATTTTTGTTCATGGCATATGGAAGATACTTATTTTGTAATGACTAACTTAGGATGGCACCAGAAAATTGCAATGAGTGAGAAAATAGTTATCTGTAACTTAGTTTCTAAGGATAGCCCCAATCAATAGCTAAGTTGTGCTATTAAGACAATCACTCGACTTTTTCTTACAAATTATCTAATGGAGCAAAGCATTTATTATTTACCAATATACAAGACTACACAGAATTCACTTCACACTGCAGATATTAGGCATAAAACACTGAATTTTAATACTGGTAATCTGAACCCAGCCTTGGAGGGATACGACAGGTTTGTTGAAAGAAGAATCTGAACCAGTTAAATAAGACTGATATCCCAATATTCCTAAAGATAGAGAATACTGACTATAATAATAGAAAAATGTATTGTTCACATAGCCTGTGGTTTGTTCATGCATGCAGATAATGACTGGCAGAATATTAGTTTTGGGAATGCGGCAAGTAGAGCCTTGTTTAGTGTAATCTTTCAACACATTTTTGACATAACATGGTTGAAATTTTGTGACCTACTTTCGGTGACCACACCATTACCTTTATCTATCACGGTGTAAATCTAGGGCAAAATTGTTAAAAGGTTCTATACAAAAAGGTTATAAACAAATAATTTCATTAACCTCATATTCCTGTACATTTATCAGTCCATCATAAACCATAGCTGTGTTTATACAATTATTAAACATGTTGATAATTGATAATAAAGTGTGAAAGGTAATTAGACGAGAAAGTGAAAGGGATGATCTTGCAGCACTGCCATGATAAATATTTGTTTGGAGTTCAAAGAACTACCACAGTTTGTCATTTATACATAAATTATTGATCATCATGGGAACCACACATCTAATTAACAGATGTAACCAAATTAGCCATTTCCTACATAGCAGTCAATACATGCAGTTTTCATATCCTCTGCGATAGAGATCCTAAACAATTGCATCCCATAAACTCAACAATAACTGGAAATGGTGATAACCTAAGAAACTTTCTTTTCCAGTGATCATTTTTTCATATATTTGTGGGATGGCCTGCAAACAAAGATTGGTCATATGGCCGGTAATACAGTGGAACCTTGGTACTTGAAGACTTCTATACTCGAACAATTTGGTATTCGAATACTTTGTTCGGTAAACAAATCACTTGGTAGTCAGCCGTTTGCTCAGCACTTGACCAAAAAAAACACGACCTGCCAGAGCTTCACTGTAAACTATTTCGTGTTTCTTTGCAATTTTTTTTTTTTTTTAATATTATTTGTATAAATAAGTCACCATTGGGTCAAAGAGGGTTAGTGATAACAGCCAACCAAAAAGAAAACTGGTTGGGAAAAAATTCATTCTGTACTCAAAGAACCTTCTGGAACCAATTAAGTTCAAGTGCCAAGGTTCCACTCTATAGGTTACCTTTACTGATGTTGGAAGATAATGGTTGCAGTACTGCCTAGCATGTGTGTGCAGGTTCACAATTCTCTCCACACATTTTCAGAACAAGCAACTATGATGTAAGAAATGAAAAACTCATTTTCAGAAATTACAAATCTCTAAAAATTTGTCTGACATTGTTTGGGGGTTTCAGGAATATAACCTTATTTTCAGCTCGGTTAACACATTTTTCCATGCAGTTTTCAGCAATATAACTATTTTTAACCAAGTGTCAACTGTACTTTTAAGAATTTACTAATTTGCTATTCAACACATTATGGTTTTCATCTTGGCTAAACCCCTGTATATCCCTGTTCTATTCAATACTGACTTTTCTGCTGACATCCAGAGTACAACTCTAATCTTCCACACTAAATAAAAACTGAGAACTCTGCTATAACACATCACTTATAGTCTCCTGTAATTATTATAATCATAACCAAGTGCTAAACCTACAAGGGTCATACAGAGCTAGTCTCCGGTAATAAGCATTCCAAGCATATTTTTACATATCTCTTTAATGTGGCTATTTGTATATTCCAAAAACCTTACCCAACTCCAGATCTACTTTTGGTCCTCATCTCTTCCACACCTGCAGACTGATTTATTAACAGACTTACGCCAAATTTGACATTCCTATTTAGTTCTATTATACTCCATTTTTTCCCCCTGCCATCAATTTCCTCCTGCCTTGTGCTTTGCGATCCATGTGGATTTAGCTTTTTTTTTCTTTTGTAAATGAATGATGATGACTGTTTTCTTCTCAGGGTCACCCTGCCTTGGCAGGAGACAGCCATTAAGTTAAAAAAGCAATAATAATAATAATAATAACCTTCCTACTAAGTTTGTCATTCAGTCTTTACTTGCTTTCACTACAAATAACAACTTTTTAATTAAAATTCTAATTAATATTACTTTGTTCCAATGATAGTCATGCACTGCTTAAATACAGAGCTCAGTAAGAACAATATTTTATGTTCCTATGCTGCACATGCAAACTATGTAACTTCTAAGAAATGACAAATTATTGGAAGTACAAAGATATTTATTATCAAAATAAATGAAGAGGACCATCAAATATGTAGCAGGGATTTCTCATCTAGCTACTGTGGATACTTTTTCTTTAAGGGATTGCTTTCATCCAAGGAATTGGTGTCACTCTTTCTTGCATGAAACCTGATTACCTTCCCATTCTGTGGGTGCTGTAAGATCACTACAGGATTAGCATTTCCCCATGAATACTGTAATAATAACTACAATAAAAATAATGGTACTGCAACATGCAATATTATAATTATGACAGTACCAAACCCACAGAGACCATACAGCACCTGGGAAACAGGAGGTAATCAGGCTCAATCCAAGGCAGGCATGGCTCCAGTTTCTCTGATCAAGAGCCATCCTGCATCAAGGCACCCCTCCCCCTACCCATTAAGAGAAAGTATTGGTAGTCAATTGATGAGAAAGCTGTGCTGTACAAGGCAGCTAGGAGGAACATCTCAACTGTGATGTCAGCATACTTCTGGCAATACACAAATTACCTACACGAGAAACTTGCAATGATATTTCGGTCCAACTTGGACTGTAAATGTCGTCATAAGTTTCTCCTATGTACGGGCTACGTATTTGTGTGTTGTTCCGTCACAGTATTGTGCCTTTTTGTTCTTCACCTTTGGCAAGACACCAACTGAATGAATGACAGTGAATGTTTTCCTTTCTTGGGCTACCCTAACTTGGAGAAAAATGCTCAGCGTGTTAAAAAAAAATTATGTTAGTTATGCTTCCTATGCTTGTTATTTCTTGTGATGCAAGAGGCTATAGACTATGTAAGAAAACATTTTAACCGTATCATTCAGTGTCCTGAGAACTGTATCTAACATGAGTGTACGAGTGGTGGAGGCAAGAGTTATTTTTGAAGTGCATGTGAAATCATAAACACTGAGTTCACACTGTCATGGGGCAGGAGTCAACCTTAAATAATTTGTGAGTAAAACAATTAAAAATGTTAAAGACAATCCAATAAACAGCACAGCAAAACAAATTATAATATTACATTAAGAAAATAATTTTACCTTTTTCAATTTTGGGGCCTGATAAGTCTTATTAAGTGCAATGATAAAAAAAATAGGCAGTAAGTAGACATGTAAATCAAAGATGGAGAAAGAGCCAAGTTAGTGGTGTCGGTGTAATTTACAGATTGGCGATTTCACCACACAAGTCCTATTTTAAGCCAATTCCACTGCTCCATTCAACTAAATTCTTTGCTATGTTGCTAGTATGCCTTCCATTCTATCAACCGAGTACAAGAAATTGCCCATTCAACTATCCTATAAAGTGCATAGAAGTTAATAATTTGGCCAATTTTGCACAAAATTAAAAGATACCCATTTAAAAACAGAATCCAAAATAAACTATGTTGACATTCCTAGCACTAAAACATTTCTTTTGTTCAACAGTCATGTTCCCAGGCCTCTCCTATATTACATTTTTCCTCAATTTTGAACTCTTAATCATACAAAAGTAGATTTTCTCTATTTCTTCGTTACAATATAACCAGGAATGGTTGGCCATGGTTTACAGTATTCAAATAATTGAATCAGACTTATTTAAAACCAATAAAACAGACAGGGGGTGTAAGGGGATCTTACCTGTCATCAAGAATATCAGCAAAAATCTAACATCTCTTCTACTTTGAACTTAATTTCAAGCTATTTTTTGTTCTGAAATCAATGAAAATCATCTCTTATTTCAGTAGTATGTCTTCTTCTCTTTCAAACAATACCAAGTAACAACAAATAAAACCATAAAAGCTATCCGAGAAAACACCCCAAAGTCGCTATTTTAAACCATGTACATGGAACAATTTTGATTTTCTATTATGCACCATGAAGCAGATTTTTTTTTATAATGTGCACACTCATTGCAGACCCATTCTCTCATATGTAGGCCAAAATTTACAGCTCAGCACTTATCCGAGTGAGCTGAGCTCACGACGTAGAACTACGTAAGGGAACCTAGCCTCACTAACATAGTTCTACATGACGGCCACTGAAAGGGTTAAAGTTGCTCTCAATGGCCAAATTAAAAAAAAAAAAATGTATTTTTCTTATAGATTAAGAAAGTTAATTTTTCTGGTGGTCATGAAACAAAAAAAATTTTCCCCATCAGTACTTACCAAGATATAGAGGCATGACTCACGAAATTGTAATGACACGATTGCAAACAAACCATACCACGGGCGGGATTGAACCCGCGGTCAGTCTCTCTCAAAACTAACACAATGGTCTAGAGTTTTGAGACTCTCTATAAACCATACCACCTGTGGTATGGTTTATAGAGGCATGAAGTTGAAAATCAGTGATCTACTGATGGCAATATTGGTGACTGCCTCATACTCCACGTCTCTACTTTATTATTTTGTACTTTATTCTGGGTTTTCTAATTTTTCACATTTTCCAGCAACTTTCGAGGCCCTTGGTATTGTATACCATTCTTGTACAACCATATATCCAATGAACATATGTTCACCTGTTGTATGCAACACAATACCTGTACTAACAAGTGTCATCAGTACATTGTTTACAAAACATGTCTACACAATAAACACACATGTACAAATGTTTCACATTACTACTGTTCTAACATTTATGTACATACATTCAGGCACTGGTTATGTACCAGTGTGTGGAAGTCCTTGAAACACTTCTCCATACACAGTGGTGTTTTACACATCTTTACACAAAACTGTGTGTGTGTGCACACTTTGTCTGGTGCCTTACTGTGTGTGCACAGGCATATCATCTCTTCTGAGGCTATTTCATCTTTCCTGAAGCAGGAAGTGCTGTTTGGAAGTAATCGCTAAACTTCAAACAAGAAGGTATTCGATAATCATCTCTCGTCTATATTTCTGGCACCCTAAGCATCACTTTTGGACATCATATGTTTGAAACCAAAGAACTCATCAGTTCCATAGTTCTGTTTTTCCCATACACAGCATGGGGCAATTTTTCTTTTTTTTATACTGTCCACACTCACTGCACAGACCCGTTTTCTCATATGTAGGCCAAATTTACCACTCACAGCTTATCTAATGGAGCTGTGCTCAAAATGTAAATATATGTGATGGTCATTCAAAGGGTTAAACAATTCTTTTTTCAGCTGGTCAAAGGACACATGAAAAACAGTAACATTAATTTGTAGTACATAATTCTTACAGGATCAAAAAGATTGAGGAGATAATATTACAAATACTACTATAAAGAAGGGTATGGGTAGTAGGTTGGTAGACAGCAACCACCCAGGGAGGTACTACCATCCTACCAAGTGAGTGTAAAACATAAGTCTGTAATTATTTTACATGATGGTAGGATTGCTGGGGTCTTTTTTCTGTCTCAAAAACATGCAAGATTTCAGGTACGTCTTGCTACTTCTACTTACACTGAGGTCACACTACACATACATGTAAAAGCATATATATATACACACCCCTCTGGGTTTTCTTCTATTTTCTTTCTAGTTCTTTTTCTTGTTTATTTCCTCTCATCTCTATGGCGAAGTGGAACAGAATTCTTCCTCCGTAAGCCATGCGTGTTGTAAGAGGCGACTAAAATGCCAGGAGCAAGGGGCTAGTAACCCCTTCTCCTGTATAAATTACTAAATTTAAAAAGAGTTGCTTTCGTTTTTCTTTTTGGGGCACCCTGCCTTGGCGGGATACGGCCGGTTTGTCAAAAAAAAAAAAAAAAAAAAAATATAGAAGGGTGGTATGATATATTCCTGGTACCATATTAATTTTCTTGTGCACTTTTGCAGAGAGAATTAATTTGCTGACCCTCGTGGGTTTAATGCTTCTTTCAATTATAATAACTTATTTGCTAATTCTACAAATATTTGAGTAACATTTACCGGAATAGGACAACCAAATTTTTTTCTAAGAATGTGTGTAATGTAGTTAGCCAGAAGAAAGTTTTAGATTATAAATAAAGACTAAATTAGTTATTCACTAAAGAAAATAGATTTCAGTAGAAGAAATTTGGTTCAAAGTGTAGCCCCTACCCTCTCCTCTACCACTCACCACAATATTTATCTTATAGTAATAATTTGCACTTCAATGCTGTCTGTATCTTTTAAAACTTAGTAACTAGTGGAAGAAAGTGATCGTAAGTGGCTCATTAATATCATTCAGAATTATATTACTGGAAATGGCATTCTTGCTATAAGAAACTATAAAAAAAATGCACATAGTTATTTGTTTTTCCAACTTCTGGAGGGAATTGTACAATCCTATCAAAAAAAAAAAAAAAAAAAAAAAAAAAAAAAAAAAAAAAAAAAAAAAAAAAAAACACCACACACACACAAAAAAAAAAAAAAACTTTCCCTGCTCCAAACTGCTTTAAATTCCTGGATAGAAACCTAACTTTATTACTTGATAGTGACAACATTTATTTTAAATAAAGTACAAAAAATTAATTTAAATGTGTACCTTATCTTAAAATATTGAAGTTTTTATAATACTTATAAAGGATAAAAACATATATACCTATTCATTACTATAGCTCAAATAAAAAATATATGAGCAAATATTTGTTCACTTCTTAAATAAATAGAACACACAGGGGCATACAGTGGCTTAAAAAATTAATTTATCACAATAAAACATTACAAGACTAAATATGAACAGGATATACACATTTGCATCCATTCAACTTTTCTTTCACAATAAGTAATGTCCTAACCTAAAATACAATGACTAAGAGTACAAGACTCACACGCTCTTCGGAGACTAATTCTACAAAGTAAGAGGATGAAGTTACAGTTGCTCGGCATCTTCTAACGAGTACAGTACATGCAGTCTCACTGAAATATCATAGGCAAACAATACTGGCAACATTAGTAAGTCTTACAGATATTAGTGCTAATGTTAAACTTCTCATTTGAAGGTGCTGCTTTCACTCTTCGTGCATTCCAATATCTCATTAAAATTCAGATATGGATAAAACAGCTTAAACAGCTAAAGTTGTTCTTTGTCTAAAGTTTTTATTTTTTAAAAATTTCTACAAATTTTGTTTCACGATTAAAAAAACATGGCAACACTGTATTTTAAGATAAAACTGTACATTACTAAAATGAAAACTTCCTCTTTTGCAAGTACAGTAGCAATATTACTGCTTCAAAGGAACCAATACATGTAAATGATACATGCTATGGTATAGTTCAGTATCAACTTTCCTACATTGCATTCTCTTGGTGAGAATTTGTACCTATAAGTCAAATATGGTGCTTCATTTTATTATTTACAACTAGTTTAGTAAGAAATAAGGCTGAGTGCTTTGTATTATTTTTGCTCCTAACAGTCACTAGATTTATTAATGTTGTTTAAATACAAGATATTTTCCAGTTACTTTTTAAGAGACATTATAAATGAGTCAAGATCATACTCATTCTCATACTGATCTTGATCCCAAAGATCAGGTAAATTCTCCAGCGCAGCTTTGACTCCTGTTGAGCCAACACCAAGGGACTGCGCTGAGGCACTGCTTCTACTGCCAGGGTCCCTGTTGCTCTGACCAGCATCCACTTTGCCACAATCCAGAGTGAACAAGTCTAATAACTGTAAAGTATTTATTTATTAGAAGTTTTTAATAATGTACAGAATACATGGAGAAAAAGGCACTTTGCAGAATAGGCTTTCATTGTAATAATGTTGTAACCTGTGCTGAACCTTATTAAGTCGCACAAAAGATAAAAGACTGATCAACACAGACCGAAATGTTGATCCCCAATGAAAGCTAGTTTTGCAAAGTGCCTATTTCTTCATTACTGCTGGCAACACGCCACTTAGATCTTACAAAACATTCTTCTCAATTATGTGCAGTATTTAAATAAATTATTAAGCAACAAATAATTACATGCTTTACAAAACATTTTAAATTAAACACATTATATAAGCAAGCACACTACAGACCTCTCTCATGTCATCCTTCAATACGCTAATTTTTTATTCTGATTAATTACATTCTCTTAAATTTTACACACTATGCATTCAAAAGTACTGTCTTCAGAGTTATAAAGTATTAATGAGAGTGAAAGAGTAAGGAAGGAGGAGACTAGTGAGAGAAAGTAGCTTCAGTACGCTTAGCAGCCAACAGTTTTAATATGTCATATATTGCTTCGCCCACCTGATCAGTTCCCATGCTGAGTAGACTGGAATTCTCTTGGCTGATGACTGTGTTTGCAGTCATCATCTTAAACTTTTGTAACCTGTAAACAATGTAATAAACAAATTATTTACTCTTTTCTACTTGAATAAAATATTACCAGAGGAAAACACAATTTTTTCACAAAATTATAAATGAATAATGTGCAATCACTAATAACAGGATAAATCAATCAACTGGGAGGATAAAATACTGTATAACTAAACAGGGATAACTTAATATGAAGATAAAATTCATGTCACAGTGAAAAATCATTTACAGCTCTCTTTTTTTATACTGTTTCCTGCATTAAGATGAATCTTTTTCCAGTAAACATTTGCCTTGTGCAAAAGTGGAAACCGAAATTACTAATAGTTTTATTTAGTTTTAAAACAAAGATTTGCATAATTACTAAATTTAAAAAAAGAAACTTTCGTTTTTCTTTTTAGGCCACCCTGCCTTGGTGGGATACGGCCGGTTTGTTGAAAAAAAAAAAAAAAAAAAAATTGCATAATTGATGCTGTTAGAGAAAAAAAAAATTGCTATTGTGATAAGCGACTCAAGAAAACAACCTTAATCGTTACAAGTAGACATTTCATATGCATGTAGTGAACTTTCTGAAGATTAATACGAGAAAAGTTCACCACATGTGAACAAAACACTGTACCTATAGTAATTAAGGTTTTCTGTTTTCTTGAATTATTTTTTATTACTACTTGTCGGCTGTTGCCAACATTTCATCTATTACTATTGTGTTAGGACTAGTGTACTGTACCGTGCAAAATTCAATCAACCGAGAATGTCTGTGTTGCCAGTGAATCCTGAGGAAAATAGTTTACAAGCATAGCTGAGAGAAGTACTATTGCTACTACAGATATAGGGTAAAGGGCCCTACACTTCCTTAAGAAAATATCATCAAAAATCTAATGTATCTGCCACTTTGAGATCTTCAATTCTATCAAATGATGCCAAAAAACAGCCAATAAAATCATATAAATTACCCTTGAACCCCCCCCCCCCAGTCACTATTTTAAATCAACCACATGAGTCAAGATGCCTTGCTTATACCATCATGCACTGAAAGGGGCAAAATTTTCTTTATATTGTGCACACCCACCACAGACCCAGTTTCTCATGTCTAGGCCAAAATCAACCAATCACAGAATATCTGAGGGCACTGTGCTTATGATGTAATCTACGCAAGTGACATTGGTGTGAATAAAGTAAATCTGCATAAGAGAGTGAATGGGTTCAGTAGCTCCACTGAATTTAAAGCAATGTATTATTCCATACTTCTGTGTATGGTATATAGCAGATACTCTTAATGTAGTTGCTAAGTGTCCTCAAAATATAAACTACTTTTTCCCCAAAAAGTCTTGGTATGTATTATTCTGACCTATATTTGCTAAGTATTACAAGTACTTGCACTGCAGTGTTAGCTACTGTGCTGGATAAAACAATGTATGTACATTTTTAAGCCCAATGTTTTTTGTCTGCAAGCTTTAGCGTTTTTCTTTTTCAAGCTCCCTTTTTTTTTTTTTTTAAACTAACCCACAATGTTAAATGTGGCTTATTGAAAATGTACAAATATATTCGATAAGCACATCAATCACATAGCCAAACTCATGAACATACAATCATTATGAAGTTCAATACATTCAAATATAGAAAGACTTATTTTTTTAGGACACCTACTCTCAGAGCCTGGCCCATGGCCAGGCTCTGATAGTTAAACTCTCAAAACTCTTCAAAGGTAAGGTACCTACCCCATAATTTTTTCTTCCAGTGTTCCTCTTGTGATGAGTCTGTACACATTGACTACACGCTTTTGGCCAATGCGATGAGCACGGTCCATAGCTTGTAGATCTCTCATTGGGTTCCAGTCATGCTCCACAAAGATTACCTGCAAGGGCAAAATATAACTAGGATTTGCAAAATAATAGCTTCTAAACAGTCTTAAAAGAGAAGCCTGAAAACTTTCTGGAAGGTTAAAATTACAATATGAATTTTTCAATTAAAAGAACTTTAATGCCTGAAGTTCGTCCAGTTTTCCAATGCCAAACTAAAAATCAGAGAAAACTGAGAAACAAAATTTTTTTTTTTTACACTCTGGCCGTCTCCCATAGAGGCAGGGTGACCCCAAAAAAAAAACATTTTCATCATCATTCACACTATCACTGTCTTGCCAGCGAATATTTATTTTCTTTATCCAATTTAGCCAAGTTTAATAACTCTGTAACTTTTGGATCTAAAGTAATTCTTTGTGGCTAATATTTTCAAATCTTTGAGCACTTCTTAGCATCAAGAACTGCCAAAAATCTTAACACAACAAAAGCAATGACCCTCATAATTATTTGTATTTTCTTTTTCCTTAGGAGGAAAGTTTACTTCAACATTGCAACTCCCATATTTATCACATTTTCCCTTTGCAACTCCCATATTTATCACATTTTCCCTTTGGAAGAAATCAATTCTTACTCCATTTAATCAAGAAAATATAAAGAATATACTGCATATCAGCTTTCAGTGGTAGTAGAGAAATCAATAAATAAACTAATAGTTAACCTTACACATTTGCAAGGGTGGGGGAGAGGATACATAAAATTTTCCTCATGTTTTTTTTTCCACATACAAGTTCATTTTGCATTTCAGAAATAATTATTTTTTTTATTATCACACCGGCCGATTCCCACCAAGGCAGGGTGGCCCGAAAAAGAAAAACTTTCACTTAACACCCCTCCTTCAGAGTGCAGGCACTGTACTTCCCATCTCCAGGACTCAAGTCCGGCCTGCCGGTTTCCCTGAATCCCTTCATAAATGTTACTTTGCTCACACTCCAACAGCACGTCAAGTATTAAAAACCATTTGTCTCCATTCACTCCTATCAAACACGCTCACGCATGCCTGCTGGAAGTCCAAGCCCCTCGCACACAAAACCTCCTTTACCCCCTCCCTCCAACCCTTCCTAGGCCGACCCCTACCCCGCCTTCCTTCCACTACAGACTGATACACTCTTGAAGTCATTCTGTTTCGCTCCATTCTCTCTACATGTCCGAACCACCTCAACAACCCTTCCTCAGCCCTCTGGACAACAGTTTTGGTAATCCCGCACCTCCTCCTAACTTCCAAACTACGAATTCTCTGCATTATATTCACACCACACATTGCCCTCAGACATGACATCTCCACTGCCTCCAGCCTTCTCCTCGCTGCAACATTCATCACCCACGCTTCACACCCATATAAGAGCGTTGGTAAAACTATACTCTCATACATTCCCCTCTTTGCCTCCAAGGACAAAGTTCTTTGTCTCCACAGACTCCTAAGTGCACCACTCACTCTTTTTCCCTCATCAATTCTATGATTCACCTCATCTTTCATAGACCCATCCGCTGACACGTCCACTCCCAAATATCTGAATACGTTCACCTCCTCCATACTCTCTCCTTCCAATCTGATATTCAATCTTTCATCACCTAATCTTTTTGTTATCCTCATAACCTTACTCTTTCCTGTATTCACCTTTAATTTTCTTCTTTTGCACACCCTACCAAATTCATCCACCAATCTCTGCAACTTCTCTTCAGAATCTCCCAAGAGCACAGTGTCATCAGCAAAGAGCAGCTGTGACAACTCCCACTTTGTGTGTGATTCTTTATCTTTTAACTCCACGCCTCTTGCCAAGACCCTCGCATTTACTTCTCTTACAACCCCATCTATAAATATATTAAACAACCACGGTGACATCACACATCCTTGTCTCAGAAATAATATAGCTGTAATATAGTTTCTGAAATACAGTATATCACTAATGTGGTTAATTCTGACATGAATAAGAAATAATGATCAGAATAAAAGATTTAGGTGTGGGGGAAGCCATTCAGCCAGAAAGAAATGTTTCTCAATTGAATCTTTTCACCACTTATCCAACATTTTAACTGATGGGCAACTAAAATCTGCAAACAAACAATCCCGTGAATCTGTAGGGACAACTGTGCAGTAATTTTAAAAATAAATTAAAAGATTATAATAGTTAAGTAAAAGCACTACTAGATGACAATAAGGACCTATATATAATAAAGCTACATGGTGGAGACTAACGACTTACCGTGTCAGCACCAATAAGATTGAGTCCCAAACCACCAACTTGTGTTGTAAGTAGCAAAAGATCTATAGATGGGTCTCCATTAAACCTTTGGACAAGTGCATGTCTTGAGCCAGCAGGTACTGAACCATCCAGCCTTAAGTATGTCACATTTGGAAGATGTACCCTGAAAGTAATAAAAAAAAAAATTAATAGTAATTATATCTTCCTTAGTAAAGTCTTATTGAGGTTAATAAATGTGACAAATGCCTAATACAAATACGAAATTTATTTTTTATTAAACATTCATAGCCATTAGTCAGTATACATTAAGAAGTTAATGTTATTCTTCCATTATTAATAAAACTATTAAAACTGCCCCAAAATGCATATCAATCCAGTTAGTACATTTGAAGTATTTGCTACAGATTGGGTTAAAGAATTAGAAAAATCAACAGTTAACTTTTTTTTTTTTTTTCAACAAGTCGGCTGTCTCCCACCAAGGCAGGGTGACCCAAAAAAGAAAGAAAATCCCCAAAAAGAAAATGCTTTCATCATCATTCAACACTTTCACCTCACTCACACATAATTATTGTTTTTGCAGAGGTGCTCAGAACACAACAGTTTAGAAGCATATACCTATAAAGATACACAACATATCCCTCCAAACTGCTAATATCCTGAACCCTTCCTTTAGAGTGCAGGCATTGTACTTCCCATTTCCAGGACTCGAGTCTGGCTATATAAAAATAACTGGTTTCCCTGAATCCCTTCACTAAATATTACCCTGCTCACACTCCAACAGATCGTCAGGTCCCAAATACCATTTGTCTCCATTCACTCCTATCTAACACGCTCACGCATGCTCGCTGGAAGTCCAAGCCCCTCGCCCACAAAACCTCCTTTACCCCCTCCCTCCAACCTTTTCGAGGACGACCCCTACCCCGCCTTCCTTCCCCTACAGATTTATATGCTCTCCATGTAATTCTACTTCAATCCATTCTCTCTAAATGACCAAACCACCTCAACAACCCCTCTTCAGCCCTCTGACTGATAGTTTTATTAACTCCACACCTTCTCCTAATTTTCACACTCCGAATTTTCTGCATAATATTTACACCACACATTGCCCTCAGACAGGAATCTCCACTGCCTCCAACTGCTTCCTCACTGCAGCATTCACAACCCAAGCTTCACACCCATATATGAAATAATAAAATATGCAGATATGATATACTTGTTTTAACAAGTAAATCTAAAGGAAAAGCAAGGGCTTAGTAACCCCTTCTCCTGTATAAATTACTAAATTTTAAAAATCTCGCATTTTTCATTTTAGGTCACCCTGCCTTGGTGGGATATGGCCGGTGCATTAAAAAAAAAAAAAAGTTAAAGAAAACTGTAGATAGGAAATACAAAGGCACAAATACTAAAAGGAAGGAAGGGCAAAATATAGCAAGAGAATGAAGTCTGTAAGAGGGGTAGACCACCATGTCAACTGTGTGAATGTTTGTTAAATGATCACAAAAAAATAAAATCACGAAAATAACAGTTAATTTACCTAAACAGAAAATCCAGATAAGACTGGAGCAAACTTACTTGAGCAAATCATTCTCAATAATGTCCAACATAGCTTTTAGCTGGCAGAAGATAAGAGCTCTGTGCTGGGAGACAACTGCTTCTGCTGCTGACCCACCATCTACACCAATACCACAGTCCACCAGCAGCTGCCTGAGTTAAAAAAAAAAAAGGGATGCTGCTCAGTGTTTAGGAATGAAAAACAAATTCTCACAAAATAGTGCACCTAGTGATCTGTTTACATGTCCATTGCACCAATTCTACCTAGCAAGATTACAAATAAAAAATCTTCAAAACTTTTGTATCCCTATAATACTCCATGCTTTAACCACCAAATGTCTTACACGTCTTATCCCCCCTCTATGCTCTTGATCACCATCAAATCCTCTTGTTTTTTGCCTCACTCCATTAATTAGTTAATGGTACAAGTTGGACCGAAACGTCATAATTTTCAGTCCCCTATGTGCAGATTATTTGTGTATTAACATTAACTAATTTTCATCCATTTTCTTCATGTACAGTACTAATACCACTTAAGAACCTTATTCTGTATGCATATTTTTACTCCTTTATGCTATTTTTTATTTCTACCTCTCTATTCCTCAAAGTACTTTATTTAAATACATTTCAAAATTAATTTCTTCATTCCAATTAACCCCATACTGCACTGCATATCTATGTTTTGGTAATTTAAGAGCTGGTGGAACAGGCTTCTGGCAGATTTCAGGCTTTTAAACCTGCCCTTTAATATACATTTTAGGTCATCTACAAACTGCCAGCTTTTGTTAGCTGAAATTTTTCATGACAACTATGTAAATATTAAAATTCTTCAACATACACCATAGCAAACTAGCAAAATACTTTCAGATACATGGAAAACAGCTTTTTACACCAGTTTAAGACATCTTTAGATATAAAATTACTTAGCACTTTAAGTAACACAAATATAACTCCATACTTAAGTGCTGGCAGTTTGGCTGAGTGGGAAATATCAGATAGTGTCGAATTATGGCTCTTGAGTTTGGCAGAGATACGCTCATACTCTGGATGCCTGGGTTTAAGTACCAACTTCGGGTGATTACACACATTACGAAGGTACTGTAGTGCCTGTGGAAGGGAAGTTTGACAGATGTAGAAAGTTTCATCATTATTCAACACTTTCATTATCACTCATACATAATCACTGTCTTTGCAGAGGCGCTCAGATACGACAGTTTAGAAGTCCCTCCAAATTGCCAATATCCCAAACCCCTCCTTTAACCCTTAAACTGTCTAAACGTAGATCTCCATTTTTTCAACATTTGAAATTATGTAAAAAAACGTAAATCTTCTTTTTGTTTTTTTACATTTGAAAAAGTGTAAAAAAACTTTGATCTACATTTTTTTGTTATATTTGAAAATATGTAAAAAAAGTAGATCTACTTTTGGAGCACTACGCATGTGAACATAGATCTGTTTGGACAGTTTAAGGGTTAAAGTGCAGGCATTTTACTTCCCATTTCCAGGACTCAAGTCCGGCTAACCAGTTTCCCTGAATCCCTTCACAAAATATTACCCTGCTCACGCTCCAACAGCTTGTCAGGTTCCAAAAACCATTTGTCTTCATTCACTCCTATCTAACATGCTCACTCACACTCTTGAAGTCCAAGCCCCTCGCCCACAAAACCTCCTTTATCCCCTCCCTCCAACCTTTTCGAGGATGACCCCTAGACCACCTTCCTTCCCCTACAGATTTATACGCTCTCCAAGTCATTCTACTTTGTTCCATTCTCTCTAAATGATCAAACCACCTCAACAGCCCCTCTTCAGCCCTCTGACTAATACTTTTAGTAACCCAACACCTCCTAACTTCCACACTACGAATTCTCTGCATAATAATTATACACGCTCTCTGCCAATCCCTAGGTACCTTCCCCTCTTTCATACATTAAACAAAAATACCAACCACTCCAACACTATCTCTCCCTGCTTTTAACATTTCTGTCATGATCCCATCAGTTACAGCAGTGCTTTACCCTTTCATTCTATGTAATGCCTAATGCACCTCCCCCACACTCACATCCTGCTCTTCTTCACTCCTAAAAGATGTTATACCTCCCTGGCCAGTGCATGAAATTACTGCCTCCCTTTCTTCATCAACATTTAAAAGTTCCTCAAAATATTCCTGCCATCTACCCAATACCTCCAGCTCCCCGTCTGCTAACTCCCCTATTCTGTTTTTAATTGACAAATCCATTTGTTCCCTAAGCTTTCTTAGCATTTTTATCTCATTCCAAAGTTTTTTTCTTATTCTCAGCAAAATTTCTTGACAGTGCCTCTTCCACTATCATTTGATCTTTTGCACTCTCTCACCACTCTCTTCACCTTTCTTTTACTCTCCATATACTCTGCCCTTCTTATACCACTTCTGCTTTGTAAAAACCTCTCATAAGCTACTTTTTTCTCTTTTATCACACCCTTTACCGCATCTTTCCACCAATCACTCCTCTTTCCTCCTGCACCCACCCTCCTATAGCCACAAACTTCTGCCCCACATTCTAATACTACTTTTTAAAACTATCCCATCCTACTTAAACCTCTCCTCCACCCCCCCCCACTACCCATACTTGCCCACCTTTCTGGCAATAGTTGTTTATATCTTATCCTAACTTCCTCCTTCCAGAGTTTATAAACTTTCCCCTTTCTCTTACTTACTGTTGCCATTTTCCTTTTGTCCCATCTACCTCTTACTCTAACTGTAGCTACAACTAGATAATGATCTGATATATCCGTTGCCCCTCTATAAACGTGTACATCCTGAAGCCTACCTATCAACTACAGTGGACCCTCGTTTTTCGTAAGCATCGTCAAAATACTGACTCGCAAATCATCGTTTGACTCCCAAATAGTCATTCATCCCAGACGCATACGAGCAGTCCCCCACACCATTCACAGTCAGTGTGCCACTGTTTATCAGCGAATGAACATGATTCCGTGCGCTCATACGATACATTTCATAATATTCCATTTGTTTCAGTGCTTGCAACTGCTAAATAAGCCACCATGCACCCAAAGAAAGCTTCTAGTGCCAGCCCTTTGGTAAAGAAGGTGAGAAACACAATAGAATTCAAGAAGGAACTCGTAGCAAAGTACCAGAGTGGAGGAGGAAGAGAAAGGGAAGAATGTGCCTTCTTCAGTGAGTCTATGATAGTTACGATACTAAAGCAGCACAAGCTGACAAAGGCTATAGCACCAGCCAGCAATAAAGTGTAGTATTAACAGTGTAGCAAGTAAGTTAAGCGATTAATCGATAGAGAAAGGACAGCACAAAACTAACTCCTCCAATGTTATTGGAGGTATATAGGGCTACTGAGAACATCGCCTCTGCTGCTGCCTTCACCACCACTATGTAAAGCTTATGCTTTCAGCGGCCCTTATACACCTAACAACAAAACACCACTCATGACATACATAATGACATATTTTATTCATTCTAGAGTATATGTCATGTTTCTATGTTATTAATATTGTTTATTACGTCATATTAGATGAAATGTGATAGATAAATAAGCCGTAGAGTTTATATTAGTGTCATATTGAAGGACTATCTTCTCCTGTCTCCAAACACACTCCCCTGCTGCCACCACAATTCCTAACATACATAATGACTCATTTTATTCATACATCAACAAGAGTCTTCAATAAAAGTAAGTGTGATGTTGTTATTGTTTTATTCTTCATGTCTTATTGTTTCTTGTGTATGTAAATCTATATTTCATGTAAAAAAAATTTTTTTTTTTGTCAATACTTTTGGTCTGGAATGGATTAATTGGATTTACATTATTTCTTATGGGGAAAATGGTTTCGCAAATCATCAATTTCACCATTAGTCACACTCTCTGGAATGGATTAATTACGAAAAATGAGGTCCACTGTACTTTCATTATGTGCTATATCATATCTTGTATACTTATTTTTCCTCTTTCATAAAATATGTATTACTTATTACCAAATCTCTTTCTACACAGAGTTCAATTACAGGCTGCCCATTTTCATTTACCCCTGGCACCCCAAATTTACCTACTACATGTACTTCCTCTACAACATTTTTACCCACTTTAACACTGAGATCCCCAACCACAAGTACTCTCACACTTGGTTCAAAACTCCCCATGCACTCACTCAACATAAAATAAGAAAATATCCATAAGGATGCACTGTCTATCAGTATGAATTGCAGATAATGGAGATACAGTAATACGAAAAGCCCAACAAGCTTATTTCATTCTGTTATAAATGATGGAATGCACTATATGAAATTGCAACTTACCTGGAATATATGGCAATGTGGTCTTGGTGCTTGCTCATCTTTTCCTTGGTCTGAATTTCGAAGAGAATCATTGATATTTTGACTGGCTTGTGTACGGGCAAAATCTTCATACAGTTCCTCTTGCAGTGAACTTAATTCACAATAATAGTCCTGAAAATACCAGTGCAGTAATGTTAATTACAATGAGTGATGAGCCTGGCCCATGGCCAGGCTCAGAGAGTAGATGAACTCTCGAAAGTCTTCAAAGGTATATCAAAAGAGTAGGAAAATTTAATATTTTTTTAATGTCAGCCGTCTCCCACCGAGGCAGGGTGACGAAAAAAGAAACACTTCCACTGTCATTCACACACAATCACTGTCTTCGCAGAGGTACTCAGGTACGACAGTTTAGATGTCACTCCAAACAGCTGTTTGGTAACTACCTATAGATTAAAAAAACATCAAGCAAGATAAACCAAACAGGCGTGTGTGAGTGTTAAATAGGAGTAAGTGGAGGCAAGTGGTTTTTATGACTTGATCTTTCTTTCTTTCGACACACCAGCCTTATCCCACTGAGGTGGGGTGGCCCAAAAGGAAAAACAACAGTTTCTCCTTTTAAATTTAGTAATATATACAGGAGAAGGGGTTACTAGCCCCTTGTTCCCAGGCATTTTAGTCGTCTCTTACAACACGCATGGCTTACAGAGGAAGAATTCTGTTCCACTTCCCCATGGAGATAAGAGGAAATAAACAAGAACAAGAGCTAGAAAGAAAATAGAAGAAAACCCTGAGGGGTATGTATATATATGCTTGTACATGTATGTGCAGTGTGACCTAAGTGTAAATAGAAGTAGCAAGATGTACCTGAAATCTTGCATGTTTATGAGACAGGAAAAAAGGACACCAGCAATCCTACCATCATGTAAAACAATTACAGGATTTCGTTTTACACTCACTTGGTAGGACGGTAGTACCTCCCTGGGCGGTTGCTGTCTACCAACCTACTACCTAAATTTTCTTTTACTGTTCTTACTAATTCTTGTCCTTGTTTATTTCCTCTTATCTCCATGGGGAAGTGGAACAGAATTCTTCCTCCGTAAGCCATGCATGTCGTGAGAGGTGACTAAAATGCTGGGAGCAAGAGGCTAGTAACCCTTTCTCCTGCATATGTTACTAAAGTTAAAAAGAGAAACTATCTTTTTTTTGGGGGGGGGGCACCCTGCTTCATTCGATAGGATACAGCTGGTTTGGAAGAAGAAGAAAAAAAAAGAAAGAAGAAAAAAAATGAAAAAAAAAGAAAGGAAAAAAAGAAAGAAAAAGAAAAAAAAAAAAAGCATTTTCTTTTTTGGGTTATCCTACCTTGGTGGGAGATGGCTGGTGTTAAAAAATAAAATAAATAAATAAATGGTTAAACAGTGTTTATTCCTAGTCTTTCCAATAGTTTGCAATTCTAATTAAGAGTAACAATGCTTATTCCTGACTTTTCTTCACTGAGAGGATGGTCACAAATATTCTTTTTAGTGCTACAATACATGTCCAAAGTTAGTTTGGCTCATACTATGAGCAAATGGTTTAGTGCCCACATCTTAACCTAAATATCCCCCCCCACCAAAGTAGAGCAACCCAATTTTTATTAGCCATTGGTTTAAAAAGAAATTTTATTTGACATTCTGCCTTACATGAAAAATATTCTATTATGCCATAATACTGTAATAAATGTAATTTTTTTTTTTCAACAAGTCGGTCGTCTCCCACCGAGGCAGGGTGACCCAAAAAAGAAAGAAAATCCCCATCATTCAACACTTTCACCACACTCGCACATTATCAGTTTTTGCAGAGGTGCTCAGAATACAACAGTTTAGAAGCATACACATCTAAAGATACACAACATATCCCTCCAAACTGCCAATATCCCAAACCCCTCCTTTAAAGTGCAGGCATTGTACTTCCCACTTCCAGGACTCAAGTCCAACTATACGAAAATAACCAGTTTCCCTGACTTATTATTTTTTTTTTATTATCACACTGGTCGATTCCCACCAAGGCAGGGTGGCCCGAAAAAGAAAAACTTTCACCATCATTCACTCCATCACTGTCTTGCCAGAAGGGTGCTTTACACTACAGTTTTTAAACTGCAACATTAACACCCCTCCTTCAGAGTGCAGGCACTGTACTTCCCATCTACAGGACTAAAGTCTGGCCTGCCGGTTTCCCTGAACCCCTTCATAAATGTTACTTTGCTCACACTCCAACAGCACATCAAGTATTAAAAACCATTTGTCTCCATTCACTCCTATCAAACACGCTCACGCATGCCTGTTGGAAGTCCAAGCCCCCCGCACACAAAACCTCCTTTACCCCCTCCCTCCAACCTTTCCTAGGCCGACCCCTACCCCGCCTTCCTTCCACTACAGACTGATACACTCTTGAAGTCATTCTGTTTCGCTCCATTCTCTCTACATGTCCGAACCACCTCAACAACCCTTCCTCAGCCCTCTGGACAACAGTTTTGGTAATCCCGCACCTCCTCCTAACTTCCAAACTACGAATTCTCTGCATTATATTCACACCACACATTGCCCTCAGACATGACATCTCCACTGCCTCCAGCCTTCTCCTCGCTGCAACATTCATCACCCATGCTTCACACCCATATAAGAGCGTTGGTAAAACTATACTCTCATACATTCCCCTCTTTGCCTCCAAGGACAAAGTTCTTTGTTTCCACAGACTCCTAAGTGCACCACTCACCCTTTTCCCCTCATCAATTCTATGATTCACCTCATCTTTCATAGACCCATCCGCTGACATGTCCACTCCCAAATATCTGAATACATTCACCTCCTCCATACTCTCTCCCTCCAATCTGATATCCAATCTTTCATCACCTAATCTTTTTGTTATCCTCATAACCTTACTCTTTCCTGTATTCACTTTTAATTTTCTTCTTTTGCACACCCTACCAAATTCATCCACCAATCTCTGCAACTTCTCTTCAGAATCTCCCAAGAGCACAGTGTCAGCAAAGAGCAACTGTGACAACTCCCACTTTATGTGTGATTCTTTATCTTTTAACTCCACGCCTTTTTCCAAGACCCTCGCATTTACTTCTCTTACAACCCCATCTATAAATATATTAAACAACCATGGTGACATCACACATCCTTGTCTAAGGCCTACTTTTACTGGGAAATAATTTCCCTCTTTCCTACATACTCTAACTTGAGCCTCACTATCCTCGTAAAAACTCTTCACTGCTTTCAGTAACCTACCTCCTACACCATACACCTGCAACATCTGCCACATTGCCCCCCTATCCACCCTGTCATACGAATTTTCCAAATCCATAAATGCCACAAAGACCTCTTTAGCCTTATCTAAATACTGTTCACTTATATGTTTCACTGTAAACACCTGGTCCACACACCCCCTACCTTTCCTAAAGCCTCCTTGTTCATCTGCTATCCTATTCTCCGTCTTACTCTTAATTCTTTCAATAATAACTCTACCATACACTTTACCAGGTATACTCAACAGACTTATCCCCCTATAATTTTTGCACTCTCTTTTGTCCCCTTTGCCTTTATACAAAGGAACTATGCATGCTCTCTGCCAATCCCTAGGTACCTTACCCTCTTCCATACATTTATTAAATAATTGCACCAACCACTCCAAAACTATATCCCCATCTGCTTTTAACATTTCTATCTTTATCCCATCAATCCCGGCTGCCTTACCCCCTTTCATTTTACCTACTGCCTCACGAACTTCCCCCACACCCACAACTGGCTCTTCCTCACTCCTACAAGATGTTATTCCTCCTTGCCCTATACACGAAATCACAGCTTCCCTATCTTCATCAACATTTAACAATTCCTCAAAATATTCCCTCAATCTTCCCAATACCTCTAACTCTCCATTTAATAACTCTCCTCTTCTATTTTTAACTGACAAATCCATTTGTTCTCTTGGCTTCCTTAACTTGTTAATCTCACTCCAAAACTTTTTCTTATTTTCAACAAAATTTGTTGATAACATCTCACCCACTCTCTCATTTGCTCTCTTTTTACATTGCTTCACCACTCTCTTAACCTCTCTCTTTTTCTCCATATACTCTTCCCTCCTTGCATCACTTCTACTTTGTAAAAACTTCTCATATGCTAACTTTTTCTCCCTTACTGCTCTCTTTACATCATCATTCCACCAATCGCTCCTTTTCCCTCCCGCACCCACTTTCCTGTAACCACAAACTTCTGCTGAACACTCTAACACTACATTTTTAAACCTACCCCATACCTCTTCGACCCCATTGCCTATGCTCTCATTAGCCCATCTATCCTCCAATAGCTGTTTATATCTTACCCTAACTGCCTCCTCTTTTAGTTTATAAACCTTCACCTCTCTCTTCCCTGATGCTTCTAGTCTCCTTGTACTCCATCTACCTTTTACTCTCAGTGTAGCTACAACTAGAAAGTGATCTGATATATCTGTGGCCCCTCTATAAACATGTACATCCTGAAGTCTACTCAACAGTCTTTTATCTACCAATACATAATCCAACAAACTACTGTCATTTCGCCCCACATCATATCTAGTATACTTATTTATCCTCTTTTTCCTAGTGGCATTAAAAGAAGAAGGGAAGTAACCCCGGAAAAGGACTTGCTACCTCAAAATGGAAGGGGATTCCCCTTCTATGTATTCTTCAATAAAAGTAAGTGTCATGTAATTGTGCATGCCTAGTAAAAATTAACATAAATACTTTTGGGCGTCTTGCACGGATTAATTTTATTTCCATTATTTCTTATGGGGAAAATTCATTCGCATAACGATTATTTCGCATAACAATTATCCCTCTTGCACGGATTAAACCCCTTTCTATACAAAGTTCAATCAAAGGGCTCCCATTATCATTTACACCTGAATCCTTTCACTAAATATTACCCTGCTCACACTCCAACAAATCGTCAGGTCCCAAGTACCATTCGTCTCCATTCACTCCTATCTAACGCGCTCACGCACGCTTGCTGGAAGTCCAAGCCCCTTGCCCACAAAACTTCCTTAACCCCCTCTCTCCAACCCTTTCGAGGACGACCCCTACCCCGCCTTCCTTCCCCTATAGATTTATATGCTTTCCATGTCATTCTACTTTGATCCATTCTCTCTAAATGACCAAACCACCTCAACAACCCCTCTTCTGCCCTCTGACTAATACTTTTATTAACTCCACACCTTCTCCTAATTTCCACACTCCAAATTTTCTGCATAATATTTACACCACACATTGCCCTTAAACAGGACATCTCCACTGCCTCCAACCGTCTCCTCGCTGCTGCATTTACCACCCAAGCTTCACACCCATATAAGAGTGTTGGTACTACTATACTTTCATACATTCTCTTTTTTACCTCCATAGATAACGTTTTTTGACTCCACATATACCTCAACGCACCACTCACCTTTTTTCCCTCATCAATTCTATGATTAACCTCATCCTTCATAAATCCATGCACCGACACGTCAACTCCCAAGTATCTGAAAACATTCACTTCTTCCATACTCCTCCTCCCCAATTTGATATCCAATTTTTCTTTATCTAAATCATTTGATACCCTCATCACCTTACTCTTTTCTATGTTCACTTTCAACTTTCTACCTTTACACACATTCTCAAACTCATCCACTAACCTTTGCAATTTTTCTTTAGAATCTCCCATAAGCACAGTATCATCAGCAAAACGTAACTGTCAATTCCCATTTTGAATTTGATTCCCCAAAATTTAATCCCACCCCTCTCCCGAACACCCTAACATTTACTTCCTTCACAACCCCATCTATAAATCTATTAAACAACCATGGTGACATTACACATCCCTGTCTAAGACCTACTTTTACCGGGAAGTAGTCTCCCTCTCTTCTATACACCCTAACCTGAGCCTCACTATCCTCATAAAAACTCTTTACAGCATTTAATAACTTACCACCTATTCCATATACTTGCAACATCTGCTGCATTGCTCCTCTATCCACTCTATCATATGCCTTTTCTAAATCCATAAATGCAATAAAAACTTCCCTACCTTTATCTAAATACTGTTCACATATATGCTTCAATGTAAACACTCGATCTACACATCCCCTGCCCACTCTGAAACCTCCTTGCTCATCCGCAATCCTACATTCTGTCTTACCTCTAATTCTTTCAATTATAACCCTACCGTACACTTTTCCTGGTATACTCAGTAAACTTATTCCTCTATAATTTTTACAGTCTCTTTTGTCCCCTTTCCCTTTATATAAAGGGACTATACATGCTCTCCACCAATCCCTAGGTACCTTCCCCTCTTTCATACATTTATTAAACAAAAGTACCAACCACTCCAACACTATATCCCCCCCTGTTTTTAACATTTCCGTCATGATCCCATCAGTTCCAGCTGCTTTACCCCCTTTCATTCTACGTAATGCCTCACGTACCTCCTCCACACTTACATTCTGCTCTTCTTCACTCCTAAAAGATGGTATACCTCCCTGACCAGTGCATGAAATTACTGCCTCTCTTTCTTCCTTAACATTTACAAGTTCCTCAAAATATTCTCGCCATCTACCTAATACCTCCATCTCCCCATCTACTAACTCCCCTACTCTGTTTTTAACTGACAAATCCATACTTTCAAGAGGCTTTCTTAACTTGTTTAACTCACTCCAAATTTTTTTCTTATTTTCATTAAAATTTCTTGACAGTGCCTCTCCCACTCTATCATCTGCTCTCCTTTTGCACTCTCTCACCACTCTCTTTACCTTTCTTTTAGTTTCCATATACTCTGCTCTTCTTATAACACTTCTGCTTTGTAAAAACCTCTCATAAGCTACCTTTTTCTCTTTTATCACACCCTTTACTTCATCATTCCACCAATCACTCCTCTTTCCTCCTGCCCCCACCCTCCTATAACCACAAACTTCTGCCCCACATTCTAATACTGCATTTTTAAAACTATTCCAACCCTCTTCAACCCCCCCCCCCCCCATTACTCATCTTTGCACTATCCCACCTTTCTGCCAATAGTCACTTATATCTCACCCGAACTTCCTCCTCCCTTAGTTTATACACTTTCACCTCCCTCTTACTTGTTGTTGCCACCTTCCTCTTTTCCCATCTACCTCTTACTCTAACTGTAGCTACAACTAAATAACGATCCGATATATCAGTTGCCCCTCTATAAACATGTACATCCTGGAGCCTACCCATCAACCTTTTATCCACCAATACATAATCTAATAAACTACTTTCATTACGTGCTACATCATACCTTGTATATTTATTTATCCTCTTTTTCATAAAATATGTATTACTTATTACCAAATCTCTTTCTACACATAGCTCAATTAAAGGCTCCCCATTTACATTTACCCCTGGCACCCCAAATTTACCTACTACTCCCTCTATAACATTTTTACCCACTTTAGCATTGAAATCCCCAACCACCATTACTCTCACACTTGATTCAAAACTCCCCATGCATTCACTCAACATTTCCCAAAATCTCTCTCTCTCCTCTACACTTCTCTCTTCTCCAGGTGCATACACGCTTACTATAACCCACTTTTCACATCCAATCTTTATTTTACTCCACATAATCCTTGAATTAATACATTTATAGTCCCTCTTTTCCTGCCATAGCTTATCCTTCAACATTATTGCTACTCCTTCTTTAGCTCTAACTCTATTTGAAACCCCTGACCTAATCCCATTTATTCCTCGCTTAATATTTATACTGCTGAGAACTTTTGAGACTTGCCTGTGTAATCTTGGGAGGTAAATCATTCAATACATCCTCTTTTACTCTTCGAAGCAGGAACGGAAGTGCCTGACGATGTAGGGCTTCCATGGCTAAAACCCCAGCCTCTTGCTCTTTACTAGAGCTCTTGGCATCACGAGACTGCAGGATTGGCTTGGAGTAACGTGCCATAAATTGACGCTCAGTGCCCAAAAAGCCAGGCATAAGGAAGTCAAAGAGTGACCATAACTCCAAGACATTATTTTGAATAGGAGTGCCGGATAGAATCAAACGATGGTGAGCTACAAGTTGTTTGATGGCTCTACATGACTGTTGAAAAAGATGGAAACTTAGAAGTAGCTTGTGATCTTAAGATTTATAAATAAATCATATTCGGTAAACTATATAAACCTTAATTAATGTACTGTTTATAAGAACTATGCTTTAAAATTGATGTGCAGTATCATAAAATGTAAAATTATAATTAAAGAAAACTAGAAAGCAAAACTATATGAAACTGAGAAAGACTATACCTTTGTTTTTCCATTCTTGATAATGTGCCCTTCATCCAATATTACATAATTCCATCTAATTTGCGAGAAGTAGTCTATATCGTTTCGGACAATATCATACGAAGCAACAATCAAGTTATGATCAGGAAAGAAGCATCGCAGCCTGCAAAAATATTTGAAGAATTCAAACGTAGACTATAAATTTAAAGAAATACTATACAAGTTATATAATGCCTGGAAGTTCAGGTGATCATGTTATATGAATTTGTGCATGTTAAACAACCTCTAACCCAAAGATAATTTTTTTAAACCAACCTGTATCTCTCATTTGGAGGGCCAGTGTAATGGAGAGGATTCAAATATTTGGTTTTTACAAACTTTTCAACTTCATACACCCAGTGTCCTGTTAGGGTGGGCGGGCACACCACAAGTGACTGTAAGGTGCTATTTTTGCAACCAGACTTCTGAAATTTAGTTTTGAAAAATTAAAAACCATTTTTAATTAGTTCAAGAAAGGATAAGAAAGGGGTTTATGATTTTACGATACAATAGCCAAAGAAAGCCAAAAATATGCAAATAATCAGAGATACAACGTTCAGGAGAGTTGCCAACCTATAGATAACATTAAACAGGAATTTTTTAGAATTTTTGCAAGAAGTTAAAGTAAACAGGCTGGGTATACAGGAAGCTGGGGCATCTCTCTAAGCAAAGAAATGAGGTGGTAAAATGATAAGTTACTTACAATTCTCATTTCAAATTACAGTCTACTTTTATACACCTATTTTCATGTTCTATTTCCAGCAAATCTGACACTTCTAAAATATCACTGAGATGACTACTAGAAATGCTAGAAAAATTAAGAGGTAAAGAGGGTTGAACTACGGATGAATGTACAATGATTATAAAGGAAATGAAGATAGAAAAATATAAAAGTAATTGTCAAATGAATATCATAAGCTCAAAAGGCACAACACTTGGCAAAAAAGATTAATGGATCAGGCAGGTTCATGATAGTGCCAGTGTGAAGCAATCTTTATAGGCTGTATTTCTGGGTAGCAAAAATCTATTATAGATTTTTATTTTTTATTATCACACTGGCCGATTCCCACCAAGGCAGGGTGGCCCGAAAAAGAAAAACTTTCACCATCATTCACTCCATCACTGTCTTGCCAGAAGGGTGCTTTACACTACAGTTTTTAAACTGCAACATTAACACCCCTCCTTCAGAGTGCAGGCACTGTACTTCCCATCTCCAGGACGCAAGTCCGGCCTGCCGGTTTCCCTGAACCCCTTCATAAATGTTACTTTGCTCACACTCCAACAGCACGTCAAGTATTAAAAACCATTTGTCTCCATTCACTCCTATCAAACACGCTCACGCATGCCTGCTGGAAGTCCAAGCCCCTTGCACACAAAACCTCCTTTACCCACTCTCTCCAACCTTTCCTAGGCCGACCCCTACCCCGCCTTCCTTCCACTACAGACTGATACACTCGAAGTCATTCTGTTTCGCTCCATTCTCTCTACATGTCCGAACCACCTCAACAACCCTTCCTCAGCCCTCTGGACAACAGTTTTGGTAATCCTGCACCTCCTCCTAACTTCCAAACTACGAATTCTCTGCATTATATTCACATCACACATTGCCCTCAGACATGACATCTCCACTGCCTCCAGCCTTCTCCTCGCTGCAACATTCATCACCCACGCTTCACACCCATATAAGAGCGTTGGTAAAACTATACTCTCATACATTCCCCTCTTTGCCTCCAAGGACAAAGTTCTTTGTCTCCACAGACTCCTAAGTGCACCACTCACTCTTTTTCCCTCATCAATTCTATGATTCACCTCATCTTTCATAGACCCATCCGCTGACACGTCCACTCCCAAATATCTGAATACGTTCACCTCCTCCATACTCTCTCCCTCCAATCTGATATTCAATCTTTCATCACCTAATCTTTTTGTTATCCTCATAACCTTACTCTTTCCTGTATTCACCTTTAATTTTCTTCTTTTGCACACCCTACCAAATTCATCCACCAATCTCTGCAACTTCTCTTCAGAATCTCCCAAGAGCACAGTGTCATCAGCAAAGAGCAGCTGTGACAACTCCCACTTTGTGTGTAATTCTTTATCTTTTAACTCCACACCTCTTGCCAAGACCCTCGCATTTACTTCTCTTACAACCCCATCTATAAATATATTAAACAACCACGGTGACATCACACATCCTTGTCTAAGGCCTACTTTTACTGGGAAAAAATTTCCCTCTTTCCTACATACTCTAACTTGAGCCTCACTATCCTCGTAAAAACTCTTCACTGCTTTCAGTAACCTACCTCCTACACCATACACTTGCAACATCTGCCACATTGCCCCCCTATCCACCCTGTCATACGCCTTTTCCAAATCCATAAATGCCACAAAGACCTCTTTAGCCTTATCTAAATACTGTTCACTTATATGTTTCACTGTAAACACCTGGTCCACACACCCCCTACCTTTCCTAAAGCCTCCTTGTTCATCTGCTATCCTATTCTCCGTCTTACTCTTAATTCTTTCAATTATAACTCTACCATACACTTTACCAGGTACACTCAACAGACTTATCCCCCTATAATTATAGATATAAAATGCATTATTTTGCCCAGAAGATTAACTTACTTTCTGTTGTAGCTCTTTTGTGTAATGATCGCCAGCAAGAATGCATATGGACTGAAGAGTCTTCCCAAGACCCATGTCATCACAAAGTATACCATGGAGCTTGTATCGATTCAAAAATGCCAACCAGTTCACACCATTCTGTAATATTTTTACTTTTAAATAGATAGCACATACTTGTGAGGTGCTCTCAAATACTTAAAACACTTATGTTCACTATAATACAGTAGGCTTCAGGGAGATGAAGAATTTAGATAAAATTGCAATGGCTGCCTCTAAATATGATAGAAGTAGAAGTCTAGGTACATACAATCATTTCACAGAAAAGTTGGGTTAAATATCATACAAAATTTTTTTGCAACTTTTTTTTTTTTTAACACGTCTGCTGTTTCCCACTGAGGCAGGGTGACCCAAAAAGAAAGAAAAACCCCAACATGTGTTTCCAAAATTGATCAATATTAATAATTTGAATACAAAATACTGTACACTTTAATAGTTAAAAATCTTCATCTACATTACCAATCTGCTGAAGCATCATAAATTTAAATTACATGTACATAACAAAATATAATTAAACACCATATATAGGAATAATGCCACAGAGACATCATGAGCCAGTCTGGTGAACACTGAGAATGTCCAACAAAAAAGAAATATGCCAGGTCAACAATTGGAAGAGACCTGGGCCAGCCATACTAGAGAACATCATCATCATCATCAAAAGAAATAAAAGTTTACAAATATTGTAAGAAACATCCAGAAATACCATGTAGAAAACTTTTTTTAAATGGCTGTCTCTGACTGCGAAAGGGCGACTCATAAAAGAAAGAACTTTCACCATCACTCATTCAATCACTGTCTTGCCAGAAACGTGTTGACATTGCAGTTCTGATGGACCTTCAAACTGTAACATCCCACACTTTCTTCAGAGTGCAGGGATTGTACTTTCTACCTTCAGAACTAAATCTGGTTACCTGGTTTCCTTTGAATCCCTTCCTAAATGCTACCCTCTTCACATTCCAACAGCATGTCAATTCATAAAACTATTTGCTTCACTCACTCCCAACTAATGTGCTCAAAAGTTCTTTTACCCACTCCCTCTATCCTTTCTTTGGATTACTCCCTACCCTTTCTTTCCTTCAACCAAGATTCATATACCCTCCTAGCCATCCTAATATTTCTCCACACTCCTAGTCGTCCTATTTTGTTCCATCCTCTTTAAATGCCCTTACCATCTCAACCCTCAGAATAATATCTTTAGTAACCCCCACATCTAGTCTTCAAAACAAAATTATCTACATAATATTCACACCACACACTGCCTCTAGCCTCCTCCTTGCTGCAATATTTAAAAACCATGCTTCACACCACCATAGCAGTGGTGGTACTGCTAACTAGTGATTTTTGTTTTTCTTGCCTACATGGATAAGGTTTTCTGTCTTCAGAAATGCTTCGATGCACCATTTGCCTTCCATCCCTCCCCCACCTCCCTCATCTTTCACACACCAATCTGCCACATGTTCCCTCCCAAATATCCCAACAATACTTTCTTCATACTCCCTCCCTGCAATACGATACCCAATTTTTTATCTATGTTGGAGAATGACTACAACATATGAAAGTTCTTTCCAAGTTCAAGTGGAACCATGTCAAATTGCAAGCAAGATTTAACCAGAGATTAATTTCACCTACGATATAATTTTAAATGCATAAATAATGAATCAGTGAACCTCAAAAAGTTAATCCTTTCACCGATTTCACGCACCTGTTGATATGATCTTAGCTCGGCATTGATTGGCACAGGAATTTTGTAATTTTCAATTTTTGTTGGATCAAGAAGCTTCTCTAGGAACTCTCTCTCTCTAATCTTCTGCTTCAACAATCCCTCATTCAGGTTAGGAGGATCTGGAACACCACCTTCCAGAGGCAGGAGTCGGATCAGTGTTGCAAAGCAGTGTGTGGCCATGAGACGAACACTGCTGTCTTGATCACTCATTCGACCTAATACAAAGAAATCAGTCTGCATAGAGTGCTAAATTAGCATATAAAATTAAGTAATGATACTGAAGTCTGTAACAGAATTTTTTTTTTTTCAACAAGTTGGCTGTCTCCCACCGAGGCAGGGTGACCCAAAAAGAAAGAAAACCCCCAAAAGAAAATACTTTTGTCATCATTCAACACTTTCACCTCATTCATACATAATCACTGTTAACAGCAATACTCTATCTAATTTTATTTCTTGCAGTTACAACTGTATACTTTTCTCTTCCAAATATCCAAACTTGTTTACTGAAAATACCATTAATGCCAACATAATACATCAATATAATATCATGCAAGAGGCATTACTAACCTAATAAAGGCACAATAAGGAGGACTATGTAAGGCACAACATTAAATCCCAGTCGATCAATAACAGCAAAAATGCACTCTGCTGCTCCTTGCCTCTTACTGTCATCATCAATGGCTCCAAGGGCAGGTACAATATTTTCCACTACATGGGTCATGGTTGGCACAGTAAGGACACAAGACAAAGCTCCCATCACTCTGGTGGCCATGTGTCGGACAGCACAGTAGGGGTGGTATAGCCAGTGGTCTAACAAGGGAAGCTTTGCTTCCAGCTGAAATTTATAAACTAAATCAATGCAATAATAGCAATAAAAAAAACAAGATTTAGGATAAATGATTGTTTGCTTTTGATCACCCTTCCTTGTTGAAAACAGCCAGTACATAATGCATGAAGTAACTTATCTCTCTCTAGGAACTCTTACAAGAAGACTATTTCCAGTGTCATTGTTTAATTAATTCCATTTCTTTACCGTACTTATGCCAAAAAAATGTGTAAGGAATACACCAGCCGTCTTGCACCGAGACAGGGTGACCCAAAAAAAAAGAAACACCTGCCTCGTTTTATTTCTGACAAAAAGAAGAAAAAAAAAAAAAATGCCTGTCTATACCTTGATTATTTTTTGCTTTGATCACACCTCTTCAATTTCTTCTATACTTCACTGACTTAAAGTTAAGCTTTTGCATTCTTTCTTCAAAACCTACTAACTCTGGTACCAGTTTAGATGCACTTATTTGGACTGTATGCATTCATTTTTATTTTTAATAGTTAAGGGTTCAACATGTGCTAAATAAATATAAAATACTACAGTAAAACCTTGATTTAGTAGAAGCCAGTAATGGAGAGTTTGGTAGACAGACAGGACCATCTTGCTGTGATTGTAATAATGGGCAATTTAGTAGCCAACAGACTTGAACAGTTTCTGAATCAAGTAACCTAGTGTGTAAGAATATGTTTGCAAGCAAATTAAAACCAACCTGAGCGACTATCCTGGGATGAAGAGCTGGCACTACCACCTCCAGGAGTTGCATCCTATTGACAGCCTCTTGAGCCATCTCTACTGTTGGCTCACCTTCAGGACAGCTGAAAGGGCTGCAGATCAACTCCCAGATTTGAGGTACTTTTTGAGGTAAGTCCTCCCCAAAGTAATGAGCAATACACTGTAGGGCAACTGTACAACCACGTCTTTGAATCTCTGCCAACTGTTGATTCTGAAGAAAGTAAATTATCACTTAGTTTGAATCTATAAAAACATCCCACCATGTATATTTTAAAATAAATTTCTCTACTCCATATCCAATGCCCAATGAAATGCCCTGTATAAACCATCTCAAATATTGTCTTATATCATTGTAAAATGTGAAATATTTACCAAAAAATTATGGTCTAAGACACCTTTCAGAAAAACACAATATACAGTATTTGTAAAGGAAATGATGGCAAAGTGAAAGTAATACTGCACAGTAATACCTGTAATAACAGAAATGACAATAGTATGGAGCTTAAGAAAATTTAACACACAACAGAGGGATAGAGGCAGGCAAATCATCTATTACTATATTTGAAACTTTGCTATATATTTCTTTAGGTAACAAATAAAATGGTTCTGGCATGACAATATTCTTAACAGACAAATCAAATACACATACTCTACACACCCAAGAAAAACCTGGCAAGGCAAACCAAGCTACAACAATTTTTATTTTTACCTCATTTTCTAGAATCGCTTCTGTAACCTCTGCAGGATCATCACGCTTTGCATTGGCAGGAGGACGGCCAGGGGGTCTGCCAGGTCCCCGACCTGTCACGGATGATGTACGTCGCAGTAGTTGACGCTCTGCATTCTAAAATAAATACTGAAAGTTATTACTTAATAAAATCCCCTTTAGACTTACATCTATTAAAGAGAAACTGTATCAACATTCACTCTCATTCTTATTAGTTTTTTTTTATCTTCCCAATATTTTTTTACATACTGTATACAGCAGGTCCTCGAATGACATTGTTTCGTTATAAAGATGAGAAAAAACTGAATGAATACAATGAATACAAATTGTAAAGTAAAAATTCATAAAGAATACAATATCATACAAATGCACAACAATAAACCATGTGGTATGAAAGCGCCATATTTGTCGTGTTTGTTTTTGAACTGTGTAGCGGAAGGAGGTGCTCCTTACAATTTTCACTTTGCAAACCTATATTCCTTGATTTAGCCCTGTTGCAATGAGTGCTAAAAGTGCACTGTTCACCCCCTGTGTCTGTGGCCACAAAAAACAGGAAAATGTAACATTAGAAACAAAACTATAACTTGTAAGGTAAAAGAACACGAGTGCAACTAATGTGACATTTTATTGTGGCAACGTTTCGCTCTCCAGGAGCTTTATCAAGACATTACAAACAATACATGGACACAGAAGGTATATATAGGCTCAGAGTGAGGTGTAATACTAGTGGTGGTAGTAGCAGTAGTAATGTAAGTTGCAATAGTAGTAGCAATATAATATGGTAGAACAAGCAACTTGCACATGAGTAAAAGGTTATAAAAGCTATTACTTGGGTAACTCAAAAATAGGTTAGACAATTATTTCTGTTGGTGGTTGGATCTGAGAAGGTCTGTTTCAGTGTTCCTTCTCTGCTGTGTTCTTGTGTAGCAGAGACTATATGATGGCAGGGTTTACTGTTTTGAAAAGGATTTTTGCTAATACTTCAGAGATGATGAACCTGCCTTTATTTTGCTTGTGTTAGAAACAGCGATGAATGATGATTCGAGGCATTTATGTCTGCGGAAATTTGGCTCTCTGATTACTAGTCGGGCATCGTTGAATTTCATGAGGTGACTAGTTGCACTTGTGTCCTTTTATTTTACATATTGACGGTAATTCTACCAACATTAATACAAAACTAAAAGTTTTAAAGAGGTCTCATGATGGATAGCAAGTTGTGGTTTCGTTATACAGCCTCTCCTCAATGATGGGCCTCCGTTCCTAAGAGTAGGTCAGTAAGCGAATTGGTCATTAAGAGAGGAACTACTATACTGGTAGTGGGTTTGTGTCGACCATCTTTAGATACGTATTTTTTTAATGTCATATTGCACCATTTATAACATTTCTGGTATATTTTTATATGTTTATACAGTACTTTATTATGTTTATTACAGTATACAGTAGAGGAAATCAGCTCTTACATAGATTATTTAGGTTTGCATACTCGTTGGAGAGCTGGTCGTTAGTCCGAGTGGTCGGTAAACGAGTATGCCACTAAGTAAGGAGAGGCTGTACGTTGTTGCATTTAAAGGTGCAGTTTCCAATAACCAATTGACAACGTTAAGTGAGAATTTGCTGTATAATACTTATTACTATTATTTGTTATCTTTTTTGTTACCTCAACAGCCATTACCCAGGCAAGGAAGGGTGACTCAAAGAAGAAAACACAGACAATCTTTCAATCACTGTCTTGCGAGGCATCTGAAGACAATGTGGATTACCTTCTGAACTGCAACATAACTCCCCTACCCCTGCATGCCTCAGAGTGCAGATACTGCCCTTCCCACCTCCAGGGCTCAAGCCTGGCTAACTGGTTTCCCCAAATCCCTTTCATAAATTTTATCTTGCTCACACTCCAACAGCACGTCTATGAAAGGCCACTTGTCCACATTCACTCCTAACACACAAGCGTTTATTAAATTCCTTTACATTACATTTTACTGTAAATATCTGGTTAGTAGACGAGTTGGGGAGGGTGTGTAAAGATAGAAAGTTGAAAGTGAACATAGATAGCCTAAGGTGATGAGGGTATCAAACAATTTAGATAAAGAAAAATTGGATATCACATTGGAGAGAGGGAGTATGGAAGAAGTAAATGTTTTCAGATATTTGGGAGTTGACTTGTCAGCAGATGGGTTTATGAAGGATGAGGTTAACCACAGAACTGATGAAGGAAAAAAGGTGAGCGGTGCGCTGAGGTATCTGTGGAGACAAAAAACGTTATTAATGGAGGCAAAGAAGGGAATGTACAAAAGTACAGTGGTACTAACACTCTTATATAGGAGTGAAGCTTGGGTTGCAAATGTTGCAGTGAGGAGGCGGCTGGAGGCAGTGGAGATGTCTTATCTAAGGGCAAGTGTGGTGTAAATATTATGCAGAGAATTCGGAGTGTTTAAATTAGGTGGTGGTGTGGAGTTACTAAAAGTATTAGAGGGCTGAAGAGGGGTTGTTGAGGTGGTTTGGTCATTTAGAGAGAATGGATCAAAGTAGAATGACATGGAGAAGGAAGGCAGGGTAGGGGTTGTCCTCGAAAAGGTTGGAGGAGGTAAAGGAGGTTTTATGGGTGAAAGGTTTGTACTTTCAGCAAGCACGTATGAGCATGTTAGATAGAAGTGAATGGAGACTCATGGTTTTTGGGAACTGACGAGCTGTTGGAGTGTGAGCAGGGTAATATTTTGTGAAGGGATTCAGGGAAACCTGTTAGCTGGACTTGAGTCCTGGAAATGGAAAGTACAATGCCTGCACTGTAACCCGTAAACAGTCCAAGCAGATCTACGTTCACATGTGCAGTGCTACAAAAGTAGATCTAAGTTTTTTTTACATATTTTCAATAACAACAAAAAAAAAAAAGTAGACCAAAGTTTTTTTTACACATTTTCAAATGTAGAAAAACAAAAAGAAGATCTACTTTTTTTACATACTTTCAAATGTTGAAAAAACGTATATATACGTTTGGACCGTTTACGGGTTAAAGGAGGGGTTTGGGATATTGGCAGTTTGGAGGGACTTCTAAACTGTTGTATCTGAGTGCCTCTGCAAAGACTGTGATTATGTATGAGTGAAGTGAAAGTGCTGAATGATGAAAGTATTTTCTTTTTGGGGATTTTCTTTCTTTTTGGGTCACCCTGCCTCAGTGGGAGACAACCGACGTGTAGAAAAAAAAATCTGGATATTTTGCCTACACATCATGTGCTCCATGTAATTTATTTTTTTGAATAGGGAAAAAATAGGGAGAATGGGGGGAAGGGAAAGCAGCCTTCTGCAACACAAATCACTTCTCTCAGTGAAGATAGTATATTTATTATAACAATCACTCCCTGAAGATGGCTGTAATCCCAAAATGGGCAAGATTTGGCAAGCAATAACAGTTTCAAAGTCAAGTGACTGACAAACATTTTAATCACTTTTATTCAAGGTTTATAGGGAATTTATAAAGAATAACATTACTTAAAATGGAAATTAATTTTTTACCATTTTTGTGCATGCTGGCAAATGACAATATGAAAAGTGAATATCAGAAAAATAAGCTTCTCCAATATTTATATACAGTAGTTTATTACGAGTTTACACAAAATTCAAACTTTAAAGCTGCCCACATTTATTACACGTGTAACTGAATAAATAGAATGAGCGAGAACCTGCATGAATAAGAGAAATGTTCATTTAATGACTGAAATGTGAGCGAGGTGGGTAATGGCAGACAGTTGTGTGAATCAATTATCAAAAAAAAAAAAAGAACTTGCTTTATTCTACAGATCAATGTTAACAGAGGTAAGTTTTTATTATTACAATACAGTATAGCATTTTATATTTTTATTGATTTACATGTAATATATATAAGTAAGAAAAATATAAATAATCTGAGCATACAAAATTTCTCATTTGTGGCCTTAGGATTCACAACACCTCCAGCAACCTAATCCTCGCAGAGTAAAGGGCTGCACAGTACATGTAAATCAACACATGTCAACCATTCATAATAGAAAATTACAAAAAATTAAGGTCAGATAAACAGTTCATACTGATTTTTCTGAGTCTCACCTTCAACTGTGAAGACAAGCTGAGTACACCCTTTTTGCTGTCAGCTGTACTATATGCTACACAGTCCTAAAATAAAACAAAATAAAGTTACTGCATTCCAAACTTTGTTGGAGAATATATAACCCATTACAAAAACCATAGGCAATCTGAGAGCCAAAATTAAATGACTGAACCTTGACATTTTTATTTTTTTTTATTATCACACTGGCCGATTCCCACCAAGGCAGGGTGGCCCGAAAAAGAAAAACTTTCACCATCATTCACTCCATCACTGTCTTGCCAGAAGGGTGCTTTACACTACAGTTTTTAAACTGCAACATTAACACCCCTCCTTCAGAGTGCAGGCACTGTACTTCCCATCTCCAGGACTCAAGTCCGGCCTGCCGGTTTCCCTGAACCCCTTCATAAATGTTACTTTGCTCACACTCTTCAATAGAAAATACATTAATTAAGGTTCATTAAACTTGGTCCATTTATAGAAAATAAAAAAAAGGGCCACCCTGCCTTGGTGGGAATCGGCCAGTGTGATAATAAAATAATAAAAAAAAAAAAAAGGGAAATAAAAACAAAATTGCCATGGAAAATAAGTTACAATACCATAACTAGAACAATACACAATTAACCCACACACTTAAAATTGAAATCAAAAAGGCATTTTAATTCCATCTTGAACCTGAATGCTGAGTCTTAATCCTGACTGTTACTGTAGATGCTTACCCTGTACAGTACATTGTAAAATGTTTTAATATTCATAACACATACAACTTATCCAGACTTTGGTTGCCTCACCACACCAAGAATAAGCTTTCTCCCTAGTTCTTGGTCTCCCACTTGATAATGGTCCAAGACACACCAAAACGTTATGTAGTTTTCATTTTCAATGTGTAGGTTAGTTGTTACATGTTTCTCCTCCCACATATGACTTCTCTTTCCTGTACACACCTTGTTTAAACCTCAATGATTTGTCACATATACAATAAAATCAATCTTAATTCCATTTTCTTAAATCTAATTTAACAGTCTCAGATTCCCCAAAAAACATTATCTTCATAAAAACTGACAAAAAGTGTAGGATTAGTTAGCCCTAATGGTTCACTGAAACTTTATGAAGAAATATGGATGCCCAAACTTTCTTTTATAATCTTTCTTTTCTTTCAACACACCAGCCATATCCCACCAAAGCAGTGTGGCTCAAAATGAAAAACTAAAGTTTCTCTTTTAAACTTTAGTACATAATGTATACAAGAGAAGAGGTTACTATCCGTTTGCTCCTGGCATTTTAGTTGCCTCTTACGACACGCATGGCTTATACAAGAGGCGACTAAAATGCCAGGAGCAAGGGGCTAGTAACCCTTTCTCTTGTATACATTACTAATATTAAGAAGAGAAACTTTATAATCCTCGTCAGTCAATCACTTTACATTACTCGTTAATTATGGTATACAAATAAAAAAATCCTAGTAGTTTAGCTGGGATAACTCTTATCCTTTTCACACATATGAGTAGTTAAGGAAGATTTTGCAGGTGGTCAGACCCTAAATAGCTCTTGCCCTTTATATACGATACATGCAAAATTCCAGAAATCAACCAAAAAAGTCATCATGGATACTCAACTTTCAAAGGTATTTTGTAACAAGGCACTTGTATGATAATTTAATCATATTAATCTAAGACTGAGGGGTAAATTTAAAAAAAAGATACTGCAAATAAAATTAAAGCATTCATACCTGTTGCTTGATCTTAGGTGTGAACTCTTGATCAGTGCACAGGAAGGATGCAAGATTCTTGACCACTTTGCCATTTGGACTTGTTGGTCGATCAATACATTGTTCCAAAAGCTTGGTAAGGTCCTCAGCAGCCAGTCTCTGTTGGGAAGCATAATAATTAAGTAAAAACCACTATCCACTACTGACAAAACTACTGAGAATCATGTTAAGTAAAAATAGTTATCTGGAGATGCTATGGGAGTAAATGATGATTAACCATTAAGTCATTTGGTGTGCCCCCATGAATCATACTCAAGTTCCTAGTAGACACTGATGTTAGGTGTCAATGAAGTGAATTCAACATGTATAAAATGAATGTTATAAATCATACACAAATTACATAAATCAAAATATTATACTTGCCTGTAACTGTTCATTTTTTTCCTTTTTGATGCTGTCCATTAAAGGCTTTATGACTGGGTTAAGCTTAGCAGGCAGAATTCTAAATCTCACAACTGCTCCAGAGATTATTGCCTGAGTCCTATTGATATACAAAGAAGGGAACAAATTATTCTCTCTTTTTCAGATTCTCTAAGCAGCTTTCCATAAACTGTGCTCCATACATAGAGCTATGCAAAAAATAAAATATATTTTTTATACAAAAGTAAAAAACTGTTTACCAAATTTGCCAACAAATTCTTTACAAAGACTTATATTGCAAAGATCTGAAATGGCTTTTTTATTTGCATAAAAGATTACAATTATTAGTAATACTAACATAGGAAGCCACTTAGAGTATCCATACAAGTGGTAGTAGTAGTAGTAGCGATATTTGCAGAGCACTTTGACTGTCTATGCAGGTGAATCATCAAAAGTAGTGACTTTCACTCAGCTGCATTTTCACAAACTTCCTTCTAATTTTAACTATTATTTGGCTAACAAATTATTAAAATATCAGAGAATACTGGCATATAAAAACTCACGTTGTTGCTAAACTAATTTGATCAGTAGATGTCTGGGAGACACTACTCTGGATAGCCTTCCGCCTCTCCTCCAGCGTGGTGTGAACCTTGGGCCTGAGGCGACCTCCTGAGAACAAAGTCAGTGAAATGTGCCCACTCAGATTCTGAATCTGCAATGAGAATATTTCATCAATACAGTTAACTTCTGGGAAAATAGGTTTTATCACCCCTTCCTATTACAGGTTTGCATAAGCCTACACAATAATTTATAAACATATTAAAATAATAAACCAGTAATGAATTGCCTGTTATTGTACACTGGTAAACAACTAATTTATATAATGTAAAAAATAATGAAAACTATACAGCTAAAAACAATTAATGAACAGCTATTCAATAAATAAGCAAATGAACATAAAATAAAAATATCCAACCTGCTCAAGCGTGAGAACAGGAGCAGCAGTGAAGGACTCCTCTAAGGGCAGCTTGTAATGTCTCAGCATTGCCATGAAGTCACGTGTTTCTTGCTGTAATCTGTTAAATTTTTTATTACATTAAACACCACTGTTTAAATAGTAAGATAAAACATTCCTACACATACATACATGTGTTAATTTAGTATTATCATAATAAGACCTAAGATATAGAGTTGTACCTTGACTTATAAATTTAATTCGTTCCGTGACTGAGCTCGTAACTCAATTTGCTCGTATATCAAATCAATTTTCCTCACTGAAATTAACTGAAATGCCATTTATCCATTCCAGCCCCTAAAAAAAACACCCCAATATTTTAGTTACGGGTTTATAACCCTTTGACTGTTTCGGCTGTATATATACATCTTACGAGCCCGTGTTTCGGACGTATATATATTCAATAATTCTAGCGGCTTCAAATCAAGCAGGAGAAAGCTGGTAGGCCCACATGTGAGAGAATGGGTCTGTGTGGTCAGTGTGCACTGTATAAAAAAATTCCTGCAACACGCAATGCATAATGAGAGAGAAAAAAAAAACCTCAGACTGTGTTATTAGATTAAAGTGCCGACTTTGAGGTGTACAGTGGACCCCCGCATACCGTTGGCATCACATAACGATTAATCCGCATACCGCTTGCTTTAATCGCAAAAATTTTGCCTCGCATACCGCTTAAAAACCCGCTCACCGCTGTTCGTCCGAGACGCGTCCAATGTGCGCCCTCAGCCAGCCTCACATGTGCCGCCCGTGCCATTGTTTACCAGCCAGCCTCCGCGGTAACATCCAAGCATACAATTGGAACATTTCGTATTATTACATTGTTTTCGGTGCTTTATCTGGAAAACAAGTGACCATGGGCCCCAAGAAAGCTTCTAGTGCCAACCCTACAGCAATAAGGGTGAGAATTCCAATAGAGATGAAGAAAGAGATCATTGATAAGTATGAAAGTGGAATGCGTATCGCCGACCTGGCCAGGTTGTACAAGAAACCCCAATCAACCATCGCTACTATTGTGGGCACCAGAAAGGCAATCAAGGAAGCTGTTCTTGCCAAAGGTTTAACTGTGTTTTCGAAACAAAGATCGCAAGTGATGGAAGATGTTGAGAGACTCTTATTGGTGTGGATAAATGAAAAACAGCTAGCAGATAGCGTCTCTCAAGCGATCATAAGCGAAAAGGCTAGGAAGTTGCATGAGGATTTAATTAAAAAAATGCCTGCAACTAGTGCTGATGTGAGTGAATTTAAGGCCAGCAAAGGTTGGTTTGAGAGATTTAAGAAGCGTAGTGGCATACATAGTGTGATAAGGCATGGTGAGGCTGCCAGTTCGGACCACAAAGCAGCTGAAAAATATGTGCAGGAATTCAAGAAGTACATAGACAGTGAAGGACTGAAACCTGAACAAGTGTTTAATTGTGATGAAACAGGCCTGTTTTGGAAGAAAATGCCAAGCAGGACCTACATTACTCAGGAGGAAAAGGCACTCCCAGGACATAAGCCTATGAAAGACAGGCTTACTTTGCTGATGTGTTCCAATGCTACTGGTGATTGCAAAGTGAAGCCTTTATTAGTGTATCACTCTGAAACTCCCAGACCATTCAGGCAAAAGAATGTCCTCAAGGAGAATTTGTGTGTGCTGTGGAGGGCAAACAGTAAGGCATGGGTCACTAGGGACTTTTTCTATGACTGGTTACACCATGCATTTGCCCCCAATGTGAAAGATTACCTAACTGAAAAGAAATTAGAACTTAAGTGCCTCCTGGTGTTAGACAATGCCCCTGGTCATCCTACAGACGTGGCAGAGTGACTTTATAGGGACATGAAATTCATTAAGGTGAAGTTTTTGCCTCCTAATACCACTCCTCTCCTGCAGCCCATGGACCATCAGGTTATTGCAAACTTCAAAAAACTGTACACAAAAGCTCTGTTTGAAAGGTGCTTTGTAGTGACCTCAGAAACTCAACTGACTCTAAGAGAGTTTTGGAGAGAGCACTTTAATATCCTCAATTATGTAAACCTTATAGGTAAGGCTTGGGAGGGAGTGACTAAGAAGACCTTGAACTCTGCTTGGAAGAAACTGTGGCCAGAATGTGTAGACAAAAGGGATTTTGAAGGGTTTGAGGCTAACCCTGAGAGGATTATGCCAGTTGAGGAATGCATTGTGGCATTGGGAAAGTCCTTGGGGTTGGAGGTTAGTGGGGAGGATGTGGAAGAGTTGGTGGAGGAGGACAATGAAGAACTAACCACTGATGAGCTTATAGATCAACTTCAAGAGCAAGAGGCCAGACCTGAGGAAACTGGTTCAGAGGAGGGGAGAGAGAAATTGAAGAAGTTGCCTACTACAAAGATTAAGGAAATCTGTGCAAAGTAGCTTGAAGTGCAAACCTTCATGGATGAAAATCACCCTCACACAGCTATTGCAAGCCGTGTTGGCAACCTGTACACTGACAATGTTGTGAAACACTTTAGGGAAGTCATAAAGGAACGAGAGGTACAGGCCACTATGGACAGATATGTTGTGCGAAAGAAGTCCAGTGACTCTGAAGCTGGTCCTAGTGGCATTAAAAGAAGAAGGGAAGTAACCCCAGAAAAGGACTCGACACCTCAAGTCTTAATGGAAGGGGATTCCCCTTCTAAACACTAACACTCTCTCTCCCCTCCTCCCATCCCATCAATCATCACCAGATCTTCAATAAAAGTAAGTGTCATGTAATTGTGCATGCCCTTTTCAGTTTGTGTGTATTAAAATTAACATTTCATGTGGTAAAAAAATTTTTTTTTCATACTTTTGGGTGTCTTGCACGGATTAATTTGATTTCCATTATTTCTTATGGGGAAAATTCATTCGCATACCGATTATTTCGCATACCAATGAGCCCTCTTGCACGGATTAAAATCGGTATGCGGGGGTCCACTGTATTTTCGTGTAGTATTTATGGTTGCATTCTCGTTTTCTTGGTCTCATTTGACAGAATGGAAAACATATTACAGAAACAAAGATAATTTTGATTAGTTTCACGATGAAAACGACCTTGAAATTGAGCTCAAATAGCAGAAATGTTCCATTTTTACCAATGTTCAAGAGTAAGCAAATCACACCACACGTCTAATACACGTCAACTGAGGAGTCTAATATTCTTTCACTAGTGCACTAATATTATTTGTACCATTTTTACAATAATGTAGTAGTCTGCATAACAGTAAATCTATTTTTTGTGTGAATAAAAAATCAAAATAGAAAGCAAGAGTAATATAAGAGGGGCCTGGAGACTTGACTAATGAACAGAGGATATGTTATTTTAGTGCCAAGAAAGTCTGCATTGTTTATTCTGGACCCTATTTTGAAATTGGCATCTTTTTTAATTTGCATGAAATTGGCCAAACTGCCAATTTCTGACCACTTTATTGGGTAGTTGAAATTGGTAAATGGGCGGTTTCTTGTACTCAATTGAGAGAAAAAATGTTGTTCTAAAGAAACAGCTATGAGTGGTCGACTGGAACAATGGAATTGGCTGAAAATAGGGCTCAAAGTCGGTGAAGTCACCAATGCGTATATATCAACGAGATCACTAACTTCATGGGAACGTAATTTCGTAAGTTTTCGATCAAATTTTGTACTTTTGGTGTCATTAGCATCAGGAAAAGATTCTCTATCATTTCATAAAAAAAAAATTCCAAAAATTTTGCAACATAGAATGACAGTTTCAGAAATGGGCTTGCAACAGTCAAAGCGTTAAATAAGCAAAATACAGTGGACCCCCGCCTTACGAACGCATCGCGTTACGTTAAATCCGCCATATGAAGCATTTGAACACAAAAATTTTGCCTCGCCTCACGATAAAAAACTCGCCTTACGTGATTCGTCTGGGACACATCCCACGTGTGGCCTCAGCACCAGTGTTTACAAGCCAGCCAGTGTGGTCCCATCTACGCATACATTCAGTACATTTCACATTATCCCAGTGTTTTTAGTGCTTGTAACTGCAAAGTAAGTCACCATGGACCCCAAGAATGCTTCTAGTGCCATCCCTGTGGTAAAAAGGGTGAGAATTAGTATGGAATTGAAAAAAAGAGATTAAAGAAATGTGTGCTAAGTGGGTTGAACTGCAAACCTTTATGGATGAAAATCACCTTGAAACAGCTACTGCAAGCCGTGTTGGCAACCTGTACAATGACAATGTTATGGCCCATTTTAGGAAAGTCTTAAAGGAACGGGAGGTACAGAGCTCTATGGACAGATTTGTTGTGCGACAGAGGTCCAGTGACTCTCAAGCTGGTCCTAGTGGCATTAAAAGAAGGGAAGTAACCCTAGAAAAGGACTTGCTACCTCAAGTCCTAATGGAAAGGGATTCCCCTTCTAAACAATAACTTCCACACTCTCCCCTCCTCCCATCCCATTAATCATCACCAGATCTTCAATAAAGGTAAATGTCATATATTCTATTTTTAGTATAGTAATTGTGCATGTCTTCTTCAGTTTGTGTGTATTAAAATTAATATTTCATGTGGTAAAAAAATTTTTTTTCATACTTTGGGGTGTCAGGAATGGATTAATTTGATTTCCATTATTTCTTATGGGTAAAATTAATACAGCTAATGATAATTTCGGCTTATGATGAGCTCTCAGGAACGGATTAATATTGTAAGGCGGGGGTCCACTGTATAATGTATTTATAAATAAGAAATGATTTTTCCCTTTTGTGCCAGGTTCCAGCAATGTTTTAGAAATGCTGGAGTATATATGAAACTCCTTGAAGCACAGTGTAAGATGAGTGTCACTCCACTGCCAGTGGAGTGACACTCATGGAATGACATTTGATGATTGTGCACTGCCTTAGATTTATTTTTCACTGTTACAAATAAACATGTCTGTCTATCTGTTTGTTTCTATCTATTTGTCTGTCTAGCTCTATGTTTATCTCTGTCTCCGCTTATCTGTGTTTCTGTCTGCCTGTGTTTCTGTCTGCCTGTCTCTCTGTCTCAGAGAGAGAGAACCGCTCATGAACCAACAGGTATTACACATGATGCAGAGTCGGTCACGTCTGATTTCTGAACAAGTGAAAATGTGTATTACTGTACTTGCTAGAGATGCTGATTATGCCTTATATCTACAAGCATAGTATGGTACTTTGTCTGGGTTTTTTTGGGGTTATCCTAGGTAATTTATACTATGCATAACTGTATTTATGTGTATCTGTGAGATAAAGACACAGATAGACAGAGATAGATACAGACAGACAGAAAGAGATAGAGACAGCCAAAGCAAATCAGCCAGTCAGTCAGCTGGCCACCCAACCAGCCGAACATGTATTACACATTCCAGAATTGTTTCTCTTTACTTAGGGCATATGTTATAGAACATTCTTGCAGGATGACACTACCAGTGGTATCAAAATTCAAAGGATGTTACACATTGGTTATTATCGAGGTTTTTTATATTTCCTCTCTCCTGCGAGTGGAGGCATATCTGATGCTCGCTCCTAACTTGTATCTTGGCTTGCAACTCAAAGCAAAAAATCGACTGAGTGACGGCTTGTAACTCGGAAAACTCGTAAGTTGGGGCACTTGTAAGTCAAGGTACCACTGTATGGTATGTGGAATTAAAGATGAGGTCAGAATGGAAGGAAGGATTATGAGAGAAGCAAATGTCTTTAGATATTTGTGAGTAATATATTAGCAGCATGGTTTATAGAAAGAGAAAAATTACAAAATAGAGAGAAGTAAACTGTGAGTGTCAATAGCTAGTTTAAGGAAAGGTTAATGAAAGCAAAAATGGGATTGAATCACAGTGGTGCTGACACTTGTGTATTAGTATTTATTGATGTAAATAAGATGACAGCAGTGGAAATGTGTCTAATATTACCACAGCCTCTCCTGACTTTAGCGATGTACTCGTTTACTGATGACTGACCTACAATGGGCTCTCTGACCAGTATGCATACCTAAATAATGTATGTTAGAGATGATTTCCTCTATTCTGTTTATTACAATATACAGTACACTACTGTACAAACATTTAAAAATTATAATAAAAATGTTATAAATGGTGCAGAGGTGACGTTAAAACAATCAGTATCAAAGATGGCTGACACAAACCCATTATAGTATGCTCCTCATTTAGTGATGAATTCATTTATTGATGTGGTCTTAGAAACAGAATTCCGTCATTGAGTGAGTAGAGGCTGTATAGGGGGAAAGGGGAAGGTAAAAGGTTAACAATTTTAAGCACAACATCAGGTTGTCAAAAGACTGCATCAGCTGACCACACAGCTGCCAAGTGCTACAGTACCCTGCAGGGTTAATTCACATTATTCTAGGCAATGCTTATGGCCTGAAGCGAGTGCGAAATATCAAGACAGGTGGTGTTGGGAGTGGATGCATCAAGAACCTTTTGCTATCAATACATTATGCTGTTAAAGCAAGCAATAGATCATACTAAGGCTGTCAATGCATTTGATTGTTACTGCCATCACTGCTTCTGACCATCAAGGCATCAAAGCACCATTTTAATCTAAATAGAAGTTGGTGTATGGCTTATAAACTCTCATGTCTTAAATGGCAAAATCTCCTCTTTTTAACCTATTTTGGGTCTAATAGGAAGGCCCCATTTTAATGATTCATTCAAGTATGTATTCCTTTATACCTAAAGTACAGCAGACTGGCAAGTCAAGTACTTCTTTTTCTTGATATTAGCTCTAGCCACCCTGCTGACATTTTGCACAATCAAGACCCACATGGTTAAGTCATATTTTTGCCACTTGCACCTCTCTAATCCATCCCTAACTAGAGAAAGCTATAAAGACCTATGTTTGCAATTCCACTTTCAATTTCTAGGGCACATCTAAAGTATCACAAATTTACCTTTAAATAACTACTGTAACAAAATCTTACTTTAGCAACTGTCTTAACCCTACCTGGTAAATGATAAAGCAATTTCATCATAGTACACAACTTCTGTAAGGCAGGTATGAAGAACACTCTGCAGCTGAGGATGGCATTCTTGGTTGGGATATATTGATGCCCACTCTCTCACTACTGCCCCAGCCCCAAGACGCTGAACAGCTGATCGTGAACTAAGATGAGCAATAAGAAGGCGCACGTAACATAGGACTGGCGTATCCTCAGGCGGGTACTCCACACCCGGCATAGGCTTAATAACGTATTGAGAAAGACAACCTGAAAATTTGAGAATACAGTATATGTAGTGTAATAAAGATAAATCTCACTGATGATTTTTTTTAACACGTCAGCTGTTTCCTACCAAGGAAGTGACCAAAAAGAGAAAAACCCGAAGAGAAAGAAAAAACTTTCATCATTCAACACTTTCAACATCACTCATACATAATCAGTGCCTTTGCAGAGGCACTCAGATACGACAGATTAGATGTCTCTGCAAACTGCATGAATATACAGTATTAATAACATTATGACTGCTATATTAAGTGTAAGATGGAAAGTAGGATAGCAGTTGAATAAGGAGGCTTTAAGAAAGGTAGGGGGTATGTAGATCAAATGTTTACAGCAAAACATAGGTGAACAGTATTTAGATAATGGTAAAGAGGTTTTTGTGGCATTTATGGATTCGGAAAAGGCATATGACAGGGTGGATAGGGGGGCAATGTGGCAGATGTTGCAGGTGTATGAAATAGGAGGTAGGTCACTGAAAGCAGTGAAGAGTTTTTATGAGGATAGCGAGGCTCAGGTTAGAGTATGTAGGAGAGAGGGAGATTATTTCCCAGTAAAAGTAGCCATTAGACAAGGATGCGTGATGTCACCATGGTTGTTCAATATATTTACAGATGGGGTTGTAAGAGAAGTGAATGCTCGGGTGTTGGCAAAAGGTGTGGAGTTAAAAGATAAAGAATCTAACACAAAGTAGGAGTTGTCACAGTTGTTCTTTGCTGATGACAATGTGCTTTTGGGAGATTCTGAAGAGAAGTTGCAGAGGTTGGTGGATGAGTTTGGTAGGGTATGTAAAAGAAGAAAATTAAAAGTGAATACATGTATATATGAAAGAGTAAGGTGATGAGGTTAACAAAAAAAAAATTAAATGACGAAAGATTGAATATCAGAAGGGAGAGAGTATGGAGGAGGTGAATGTATTCAAATATTTAGGAGTGGACGTGTCAGCAGATGGGTCTATGAGGTGAATCAAGAGAATTGATGAGGGGAAAAGGGTTAGCGGTGTGCTTAGGAGTCTGGGGAGACAAATAACTTTGTCAGTAGAAGCAAAGAGGGGAATGTATGAGAGTATATTTATACCAACACTCTTATATGAGTGTGAAGCATGGGTGATGAATGTTGCAGTGAGGAGAAGGCTGGAGGCAGTGAAGAAATCATGTCTGAGGGCAATGTGTGGTGTGAATATAATGCAGAGAATTCGTAGTTCGGAAATTAGGAGGAGGTGTGGGATTACCAAAACTATTGTGGCGAAACATCTTGCCACACAGTGGTGAAACATTTCCTCAATAAAGATACGCAAGAGATGCACATCTGTCTAATTTATCAACTTGTCGATTCTCTGAACCATTCATCTACAATCCTGTCAGACACTGCAACTTCTTGGGATCTTAATACTTGGGAATTCTTCGCTTGCCTAACCCTTGGGCACGACCTACTTCCACATTGAACAAATGTGACACCACCTACGACTGCTGCACCTCTCCTGCCTACGGTTTATAAGCTCCTTCTCCACACTTATGCCGTATTCTATTCAAGATTGATGGACTGACCACATCGACTCAAGGTTGAGGGACCGATTACCTCATTCTCCTCCTGCTCTTCAAGATTCTCCTTTGTATGGACTGATGAAGCCACTGTGTGGCAAAATGTTTCCTCAATAAAGATACCCAAGAGTTGCACATGTGTCTAATTTATCAACTTGTTGGTTCTCTGAACCATTCATCTACAAACTTGTGTGGTTAAAGTAAACTTTGTTAAGTTATGAGTGAAATTTAGGAAATTCCAAGAATGATAATGCTCGAAAAAAGCAGGACTGAAGTGCACCCATACCTGTGAATATAAAAGAAACACTGTCTGTTTATAAATTCAAGTCTTCTCAAAAATCACTTACTCACCCACAAGTAAATAAATACTGAATAATTGTATCTCGTAAATGTTTCTCATTATTATTATTATTTTTTTTTTATTATCACACTGGCCGATTCCCACCAAGGCAGGGTCTAACCTGTGACCTAATCAAACTTTATTTTTTAATTACATTACCTAACAGAATACTCCATTCTACTGAATGCACAGCAACACAGTAAATGACCATATGACCTGTCTTTGTAATACTCATTTGTAGATGAATGGTTCAGAGAACCGACATGTTGATAAATTAGACACATGTGCAACTCTTGGGTATCTTTATTGAGGAAACGTTTCGCCACACAGTGGCTTCATCAGTCCATACATAGGAGAAATTTGAAGAACAGGAGGAGAATGAGGTAATCAGTCCCTCAACCCAAGAGTTGCACATGTGTCTAATTTATCAATACTCATTTGTGCTAAATTGTTATCTGCTTACAACAATGTTTTTACCACTGAATATATCATTGCTTAGTTAATCTTAACTTAATTTTAAGTCTGCCCATAATGCTCTGCATACAAGGGACTTTGGCATGTTGCACTGTAATAACTGTATTCCTTTGTACTTCACTGTATCATGTTCAAATTAATAAATAAAAAAATTAATAAATAAAAAAATTAATAAATAAAAAAATAAATAAATAAAAAATAAATAAATAAATAAATGATTACTAGGAACCTATGTAGAAAAAGCTGTATAATAATGACAGTACAGGGAGATGGTGCAACTGGTAGGTAACTCAAATCCGAGAGTACAGTAGATTCGACAAAGACCCTGTGATGAAATAAGGATGAAAGCACGCTAGACAGTACGTTTAAACAATGCTATCCTCGGAATAATTCCCAGAGGAGAAGGTATAGATAAGAAGGTACAGATGATTGCAACTCGTCAATCAGGTTATATATACAGTATTTAAATTGAAAGAGTAAAATATTCTCGAAAAGAGCCAGGTTCAAAAAGCCAGAATTTTATTCTCAAAAGTCATCATCCAAAGCATAAATTATCCAAAAGAATTTACTGTATATAAATAAAAATGATAAATCAGCATGAGAAACCAGTGAATATACCCTGTAGAGGATTGAATTTAAAATATTTATTGTCTGACTGACTACATACCAAGAAGTTTTGCTGCAGCACAGCGAGCCCTGACTGTAATCTGCTGCTTTTCACATGTATCATTACACTGCTCGCAGCCCCCCAAGTAAAACTTCATCTCCGGTTTATCTGCTGGATCACTTAGAGCACTACCACGCAATCTCCGTCCCTCTCCTGACTGAAAATACATTTGGTTTATGTATAATACCTAATTACTATGCATGTCATTTCTGCTCTTGTCCTTTGTCATGCAAATTACTAAGGATAAGATCAATGCCAATTTACTGAACTAAGTATGCAACATGAGTTTAATTTTATTCTATCAATATACATATGTATATGTACATATATAGTATATACATAATTCATTGTTATACTCCAGAATACCTGTTGATTCAAGAGCTAAAGGTGGATAAATTCAGAATTATTTCAAAACATACTTTAAGATTTTCAGAAAGCTTAAGATTTTAGTAACTTCAATTATAGTAAAGAAATGGATGGGAAGAGCACTTACTATATTTATATTTATATCACTTTTGATAAATCTTCCTATGAAATATAAATCTGAAAATCACAAAACATTCAATGAATAAAATGCAAAATATTAGGGGTGAATTTTTTATCGAAAGAAAAATGTAAAGAGAATAATGTCCTCCTGGAAAAATATTACCAGTGGAGTGAAGCAGGGATTGCCAAATGGCCTAATAATGGTTCCAATTCACAAATTATTTGCCCTAAGAAAAACAAACTACACAAATGTCTACATATAACAGGTCACAATTAAAAGAAAAAAGTGAAGCAAAAGAGACACTTGGTATTTCTTCACAAACACTAAATGCTGCTGCAACTATAAGATGAGGCAGCTACAGTGAAAAGCTGTTCCACAAGACACAGTACTCTTTCCCATCCTGTTCCTCATTCTCATATCTCACAGAGACGTAAGCCAGAGCTTAGTACTATCTTCCTTTGTGGATGACACCTGAATTGCCATGACAGTGTCCTCCACTGAAGACACTGCAAGACTCCAAGCGAACATCAACCAAATCTTTAAATGGGTTGCAGAAAATATAAAGTTCAATGAAGAGAAGTTTCAACTACTCAGATATGGAAAACTTGAAGAAATTAAAACTGTATCAGGGTATACAACAAATTCTAACCATACAACAGAGCAAAAAAACTAATGTGAAGGACCTGGGAGTGATAATGTCAGAGGATCTCACCTTCAAAGACCACAACAATGCATCTACCTCATCTGCTAGAAAAATGATAGGATGGATAATGAGAACCTTCAAAACTAGGAACACCAAGCCCATAATGATTTTCTTCAAATTGCTTGGTGTCTCTAGGCTGGAATACTGCTGTACACTAACTGCCCTCTTCAAGGCAGGCAAAACTGCTGAACTGGAGAATGTACAGAGAATTTCATGGCACTCATAAGTACGATAAAGCACCTAAATTACTGGCAACGGCTAAAATCCCTTGATTTTTATTCCCTGGAATGCAGGCAAGAAAGATACATGATAATATTCACTTGGAAAATCCTAGAGGGATTACTACCAAACTTGCACATGAATATCACTTCCTATGAAAGCAAAAGACTCAGGAGATGCAACATCCCTCCCATTGAAAAGCAAGGGCACCAGGAGTACACTAAGAGACAACACAATAAGTGTCAGGGGCCCAAGACTGTTCAACTGCCTCCCAGCATACATAAGGGGAATTACCAATAGACCCCTCCTGTCTTCAAGAAGGCGCTGGACAGGCACCTAAAGTCAGTACCTGACCAGCCGGGCTGTGGTTCATATATCGGTTTACGTGTTACCAGCAGTAGCAGCCTGGTTGATCAGACCCTGATCCACCACGAGGCCTGGTCTCAGACCAGGCTGCGGGAGCCCTGACCCCCGAAACCCTCTCCAAGTATACTCTAGGTAAATAATTTTACAGATTCTCTCATTTTCATTGCTAACCTTGTTATGATGAGCAATGAGCAGCAGAGTCGAATCAAGAGGCATTTTATGACTTGACATTATGAGAAACAACCAGGAAGAGACCATGGGGCACACTGCTGGCAGAAGATAGTCCAGGGACACATTAGCCACCATCTTTTGCCATATCTGTAGAAGTTATGCAAAAAAAAATTATTAAGTACATTAACATGGTACATTTGTTTACTTCTAGCAAAGATGTACACAATACAAGTATGATAATACAGCTAACCCTTGATAGGAGCATTGTTAAAAAATAGCAAACTAGTGCAATAAAGTACTGTATATTAATATAGTACTGTACACACAATTTACAGATATACTGCAATAACATTGAAAATAAAGAAGCTAAAAGTACAATTTAACTAGTGGACTTTGCCCATGTTTTTACAAGTCCTTTATATCAAGGGTTTATTGTACTTACCAATTTTCACCTAAGCAAGTTTTAAATATTGCAGTGAGAAGTAGGGTGGAGGCAGTGGAGATGTCAAGTCTGAGGGCAATGTGTGGTGTGAATATTATGCAGGGAATTCCTAGCTAGGATATGAAGAGGAGGTAAGGGGTTACTAAAAGTATTATCCAGAGGGTTGGGAGAGGTTATTGAGGTAGCTTGTTTATTTAGAGGATGGGGCAAAACAGGATTATCTGGAGGTAGTATATATCTGCAGTGGAGGAAAGAAGGGATAGTTTTGAATGAGATACAGAATTTTTTGCTTTGCATTATTGACAGATTCTATATTTGCTGGACCTCTAGCAATGCAGTTTGTCTAAAAATAAACAAAATATACATAACACTTTCTTACTAAATAAATTTTAGTTACACCATCATGAGTATGAAAATATTTAGAAACTACTGTTATATATAGTACTGTATTTATTTACCTTAAAAACAAGGTCAAGATTTTGTGCAGATTTTTCCAATAAAGCTCTCTGATAAATATGTGACAATGCTGGCTGGATGATAGAACTTAACCAGTTACACAATGATACGGGCATTTTCTCAGAGCCAGTATTAGTATCTGTGCATGGTGTTAAGTCATCCACCCCATCTTTCAAAGATTTGCTTTTTTCATTTTCTAAATTAATTTCCTCTGTTTTGGAAAATGTTTTTTCTTTGGTTACATGAGCATTTTGTAAATTCTTCACAGATTCTGTTTCAAGTTCATTTTTTGTAAATGCTGAATCTGTTTTACAGGCATCTTCCACAGATATAGTTGTCGATGTTATAAAGCCACTGTCTCCATTCTTGGTACTTCCGAATTTAAAACACCTTCCTACTTCCAATTGGATATCAGATTTATCACTTTCTTCTTTTGCATCGGATATAAATTTGCTTTCTATTTTGTTAACTTTCGGCTGTATATTTTCAATCTCTACTTTAGTATTTGGTAATTCAGTCTTGGCTAATATTCCAGAGTTACTTTCTTTTTTAATATCAACATTTTTTGTCAATATCTGTTCTAATCTCTCTTTTGGCGATTTCACATCTACAAAAGCTTTGTTATTTACATTTGTTGAAGGCACTGTGTTAGTAGATACTTTCGGTGGTGTAATATATGATGTAAGTGTATCCAATGTCTTCAGAGCTGAACCTCGGACAGAGCTACTACTGTGGTACAGAAATGGCCACAAACGAGGTACCAGCTCACTAAGGTTGCTAGTTGCACTGCTGAAAAAAAAAAGTAACTTGTGAAAAAAACCACACTAATTATAAAATTAAACAAAAACTTTCTCCCTCCTTGTTGACAATACAGTACAGTACTCTATAAAGTAGTCTTAAATCATTATTATCAAGATGGGCAAAACGTTTTGGGACCTGATGAGCTGTAAGCAGGGTAATATTTTGTGAAGGGATTCAGGTAAACCTGTTAGCCAGACCTGAGTCCTGGAGGTGGGAAGGACAATGACTGCACTCTTAAAGAAAGGGGTGGGGAAAATTGCCGTTTTGAGGGTTTTCTGAACTGTCGTATCTGCACGTCTCTGGCAAGGGAGTGATAGTGTGAATGGTGATGAAAGTTTCTTTTTTGGGTCATTGACTTTGTGGTAGATGGCCAATGTGTAATAATAAAAGAGTGGTACCTTGACTTGAGAGTTTAATTTGTTCTGTGACCAAGCTCTTGACTCAATTTTCCCTCATTGAAATTAATTGAAATGCCATTAATCCATTCCAGCCCCCCAAAAAACCACCCCAATTTTTTATGGGGTTTTAAATAAGAAAAATGTATTTATAAATAAGAAATATGTATTGTACAAAAACATAATAAAACGTAATAAAAGAATATACAGAAAAACTGGTTTTATAAAGTGTATTTACCTTGGACATTTGCTTACGTAACCGGAGTTCCCGAGTCTCAAGGGGCAGGAAAACACACTTCAATATAACGCTAATATCAACTCTACGGCTTATTTATCTATCAAAATTGATCTAATATGACAAACACTAAGTATAATATAGAAACATGATATATACTCTAGAATGAATAAAATAGGCCATAATAAGGCGAGTGTCCAGGACTAGTCTAAGAATATAAAATCATCACTTCTCCTTCCTATAACGTGTTCTTTGGTACTGGGTAAGAGAAAACGGAGTTTTTGAGAGGTTAACTGCACTAGAGGCCAGCCCACATTCCCGGTGAATATCTTGGAAGCAAGTTATTGATTTATTTAATGAAGCCCACCATTTATTATTGAAGTAAATGAAATAATGTTGACAGAAATCATAAAAAGGTGATTGTTCTACAATTGGCTTGTGGAATATTGGAAATATTCCAAATATTTTGGGATCTGTGTTAGAGTAGGGGCAAGATATTTTGCAAATGTCAAAAACTTAGCAACTTTATATTTTTTGAAGAATATCTGAAGCTCGCTCATAGCTCGGATTGTGACTCGCAACTCAAAGCAAAATTTCGACTGAGCAACGGCTTGTAACTAGGAAAGCTTGTAAGTTGGGGAACTCGTAAGTCAAGGTACCACTGTACAGCCTCTCCTCACTTAGCGATGTACTCGTTTATCGATGCCTTGGACTTACGATGGGTTCTATGAGCAGTATTCATACCTAAATGTACATTATAGCTGATTTCCTCTGTTCTGTTTATTTCAATATGTATATGTACATTACACTACTGTATGAACATTTAAAAATATACCAGAAATGTTGTAAATAGTGCAAAGGTGACATTAAAACAATATCAAAGATGGTTGACACAAACCCACTACCGTCATAGCATGCTCCTCACTTAGTGATGAATTCATTTACCGATGTGGTCTTAGGAATGGAACTCCATCGTTAAGTGAGGAGAAGCTGTAATATAAATAAGGTGCAATTACAAGATTTAACAGCAGATTATTTTTATCCTAAATTTCCAGTCTTCCACCAATCTATGGTGACCCCCTACCCCCCAAAGTGTGATGTGGCAAGAAGTGTGATATCAGCATACTTCTTGCCAAAATTGTGCAGATATCACAATTCAGAAAACTCTCCAAACCATAACATCCTTATCCCTTCTATAAAATGCAAGCACTACTTCTCACCTCCAGGACTCAAGTCTGGCTATTCAGTTTCGCTGAATCCTGTTAAATGTTATGTTGCTCACACTAACAATGTCAAATTCCTAAAACAACCTGCTACTGTCAAGTACATACCGAGAAAAATACATATACAAGAGAATTTGGAATTAATTTAACAAACCTGCTGACAAAAATTAAAAGAAAGCAGAGATGAAGAATGATTAAAGGAACAAATTGCAGTGAATGAAAATGAAATAAAATGACAATCAGCATATAGGCACAGTACTGGTACAAAATTTTCAAGTACTGTACATTACTGTACCAATGTTGGGTGGTTATAAATTGTGAAATGTCTCAATTTCTGACCATCTAACAACATCATAACAAGTAGTGATGCAATACTGATATTTCAAGGCTTTTGTTTGGTGGTGCAAGTGTTTAATGACTAATTTCCAACGTGTTTCCCCTTTAGTGTTATTTTCTTCCATACCAAGCCTATGAGACCTTTCATCTTATTAAATGTAGTTTCTCATCTCTGTAATGTTAAACCCTTTGTTAAATTCTTCCATGCTCCTGTTCTGTCTGGTTCACTGCTCCTCGACTTTGCTGCATTTTTTCTTCATTAGCAGGTTAGATTTAATGAAGTTCTTACGTGGTAAAATATGATCTCAAAGTGCACTCCATACTCTGAGGTAAAGTTAGCATTCATAGTCCTTTTGCTTTCCTGCCTAACTTTTAAAATTCTGCACTTCTGGTCATATTTGTATAATTTCAATTTTTTTTTTTCAACAAGTCGGCCGTCTCCCACCGAGGCAGGGTGACCCAAAAAGAAAATCTCCAAAAAGAAAATACTTTCATCAACATTCAACACTTTCACCTCACTCACACATAATCACTGTTTTTGCAGAGGTGCTCAGAACACAACAGTTTAGAAACATATACATATAAAGATACACAACATATCCCTCCAAACTGCTAATATCAATTATAATATCAATTAATTTCAATTATATATGCAAAAAACTATATAGGTAGTAGGTTGATAGACAGCAACTGCCCAGGGAGGTACTACTGTCCTGCCAAGTGAATGTAAAATGGAAACCTTTAATTTTTTAACGTGATGGAACGATTACTGGTGTCTTTTTTTTCTGTCTCAAACATGCAAAATTTCAGGTACATCTTGCTACTTCTACTTACACTTAGGACACACTACACTTGCATGTACAAGCATATACATGTACACACCCCTCTGTTTTCTTACTAGTTCTTGTTCAGGTTTATTTCCTCTTGTTTTCATGGAGAAGTGGAATAGAATTCTTCCTCCATAAGCCATGCAGGTTGTAAGAGGTGGCTAAAATGTCAGGAGCAAGGGGCCAGTAACCCCTTCTGTATAATTACAAAATTTAAGAGAAACTTTCATTTTTCCTTTTGGGCTACTCTGCCTCGGTGGGATATGGCCGGTGCATTGAGGTGTAAAAAAACTAATAATTACGCCTACTTATTCAAACATGTGATGGATTCATCTAATTCTTTGTACTTATAGCCACTCCCATTTGTCAGCTTAAGTATTTTATGCCATTCTGAAATTTCTTCTGTACAACAGCCAATGTTCTTTTATCATTCCCACTAGTTAAGCATTAAGGAAAAAATAATGCACCACTTTTCTAGCTTTGACTCCATCAGTGTCATAATCATTTAAGTTTGAGGCAGACTTGTCATTCCTTAAGCCATGATAGAGCTTGGATCAAATCCCTAGTAGTTTAACAGTCTCATCTCACCAGAATGAAGTTTAGGGTCTCCTGTTGCCCTTCCTGACTATTAGTACCGTGTTGTAATACCAGCTCATTTTATTATCCAATGAGTTATGTTTTAGTCCCGTGGCTTATAAATGTCAAGAGTGATTCAGGAAACTCACTTTGTTCTATTTCTGCCAGTTCTGTGTAGTTGATTGTGGTCTGGAACTATAGTCAGTGGAGGGTGCAGGGTTTTGATTAGGAAAAATAGTACTATATGTAATTACCTATTTCCAAAGTTGCACAATTTTGGGTCAGAGGAAAACCAGTAAGTGATAAGAAGTCTTGACATACTTTGTAACTTGCAGTGATTGTAAGATTTTGGAGAGGAAAGGGCTGTTGGGGAGTGAGGTATCAAAGTAATTTCATCATCCTTGGTAACGTTTCTCCTCCACTTCCATATTACCTGAGACGGCTACAATGAGTGGTTCTGTCAGACAACACCTCAAGGGTTTGATTTTTCAGAAAGATTAAAAATAGAAAAATACTTAAATATTAGAGACACCCACCTGTCAATGTTACCTAGATGTACTAGCAGCTTAGCAAGAAGCATTAATATAGAATTAGTTGATGATGTCAGGTCATCAATGTCTAACAAGGCATCCCAAAGAGTAGCTACCAGCTTCATTACTACTTCCTTTTCCAGTAATACCACCACACTGTCTGCCACAGGGACAAGACATGACGCAGCCACAGCGACAACATCGTCCATGTCATCCAGTAAACCTATGATCAAGGATATAACAATCATTAAATATCTCTACACTTTTCTGTCTAGCATTTTTTTTAAACCTAAAAGGCATAACCAGTTTCCCTGACTCCCTTCATGAAAGTTACTCTTCTTGCACTACAACAGCATATCCATTAAAAGCCACTTGTCTTCAATACAACTAAACGACATGACATACCCTAACAAAAAATTAATTACCTTTATAAATGTGAGGGTAGGTATGGGTGAAAAGCTTAGTTCTCAAGTCATCTCGCACAGCCAGAAGATACTTGAGGCCCAACAATCCTCCATGCCGAGCCTCCCACTCTCCCCATGACAACATGGTCTCCAGTAGCGCAAGAGCGCCATAAACACCATTTTCACTTAGCAAAAGTAAAATACTTCCTGCAAAATTAAAAAATTACTTTTATACATACAGATGAATAACATTTACATCAAAATAAGTAACTTAAAAAGTAAAAGGAAACGATCTACTGTTGTAAAAAAAAAAAGGGGGGGGGGGCAGATATACATTTAACTCACCTAATGCTTGGGCACACGTTTCTCTGACTGGTGCTACAACTTGGTCCGACACAAAATCACCAAAACGATCCAGAGCCAACACACATATGAGCCTCACAGCCATGTCTTGTAGCCAGGCCTGATGACTTTGTTCCATCTTTAAGAAAATAATAAGAAAGATTTAAAAGCATATTTTTAAATAATCAGCTACAGAGTTTCATGGCTAAATAGTTATAAATCCCACAAATCATGTTGTCATTGCACAATACATACCTTGAATATTAATTTATCCTCTTACTTAAAATATGTAAAGTATTATGAGTTATGAAACTTTCTTTATATTGTAATTTTGTATTGCACTCCAAACTTACCTCTGCCCTTTACAGCAGTCACCCACTTAAGCTTTTAGTTCATCTACAATTATTCTTGCACTTTTCAAAACCACAAATATTTGCTTACCATATCCAAAAATCTCTTGTGCATTTCCTGTTGTCCTCTGGTGCATAAGCACTTACTAAAATCCACTTCTCACAGCCCACCTTCAAACTAATCCTCAGAATTCTTTTAACAGTTGATTATTTAATATTAGCACCACTCCCGATGGCAATACTAAACGGTCGGGAAAACTTTAACGAGTAAATACGATTAAATTATATGGACATAAAAAAAATTAAAACTTGTTCTTTTGGATATCTGATTTAATCCCATTTACTCCACACTGAAGTCTCCTACCCTTATCAGTTTTGTTTCACTTAGTGCTAGAACATCCAGCTTCACTTCATTTATAGTATTAAACAATTCTTTATCTCTATTACAGCCATGCACATTCAATCAACCCAACATTAATGTTTCCTAAGTAGGGAACTTAAATGCTGTGGAACAACCATTTTCTCATATGTTCTTCACTTTCCGTACAGCTGATTTTCAAGAACTTATCCTGTGTATCACAAGAGGATTTTCTGAATGTGGTGTATACTATATGTCAATAGTAATTGCAACACTTGTCTGCTTTCTTCAGTGTTCATGAAACAAAGCTAAGATTACCAAGCCTGATAGTGTAAAAACAGTTAATGGGTTTCTGTTTCACTCTTATAATAGGACTTTAGTAGATTCCTGGGTTGTTGCTCTACCAGCCTACTACCTATTTCCTACTTATCAGTTATAGTTTTGGCATTCAATCAGTATTTTCAATTAAAATTATTTTGTGAATTTAAGGCTTTACTTAGTAAAAAAAAAAACTGAAAACTGTTAGTTTAATTAATTGTAAAGGCAATCAATGCTAGATAAACATTATACATAAATTAAAAATAGAACTCACTTGTTCCTTTGTTTGGTACGTTGTCTTGCCAGCACCTCGACCATGAACTCTGATTATCTGACGGAGTGCTGTCGCTGCTCCATGGCGGGTTTCCCATGCAACACTAAACAAATCCGTGGCAAGATTATCACAGAAATTTTCCAAGGGCCATTCACAACCCTGCAAGACAATGGAATATATATTTTTAAATAGTATAACAGAAATTCATTCAATTGCAACTTGCCTACAAAAGCACTACTTAAGAAGGTTAGGTACAAATTATCTGCTGTACAAAATTCTTACTGCAGTATCAGGACAGACTTCTAGCAATTTGTCAGAATTTATAATGTCACTCATCTCCCTTACCTTCCAGCAAACAAATTGTATATACTTCTCACCTGATGAAAGAACTATTATACTTATTCTGATAAAGTAAATTATGGTGTTCAATGGACAATTTTTCAGCAAAGAATAAACTGTATCAATGATACAAATTAAAATCCTTTCCCAAAGTCTTCTGGGCTTTTGTGTCAACACTTCTGGATTGTAAAATATGAAATGCCTACTCAGCTTTGCTAAGGCAAGGAAGGTCATGCATAACTAAATCCTGTCCTCTGTAGCTCTGCCATGATAATTTATAAAATCTACTTTACAGCATTAAAGTTAGGTATTTCAGGCGATTTTATAAAATTTTTAACACACCGGCCATTTCCCCACCGAGGTTGGGAGGCCCAAAAAAGAAATTCTTTCACCATCACTCACTCCATCACTGTCTTGCCAGAGGGGTGCCAATACTAAAGTTCAAAAATGAACAAGTACACATTCCATCATACATACTAATTTTTTTTTTTCAACAAACTGGCCGTATCCCACCAAGGCAGGGTGGCCCAAAAAGAAAAACAAAAGTTTATCTTTTTAAATTTAGTAATTTATACAGAAGGGGTTACTAGCCCCTTGCTCCCGGCATTTTAGTCGCCTCTTACAATGCGCATGGCTTACGGAGGAAGAATTCTGTTCCACTTCCCCATGGAGAATACACACTAATGAAACCCTTTATTTCTAGCTAAAGCTAATTTCCATAATTATGTTAGTATCTAAAAACATCCCTGCTCTCTTAAGCTCAGATCAGATAAACAAGTATACAGTGGTACCTTGACTTACAAGTTTAATTCGTTCTGTGATCAAGCTCAAAACTCAATTTGCTCATCTATCAAATCAATTTTCCTCGCTGAAATTAACTGAAATGCTATTAATCCATTCCAACCCCCAAAAAACCACTCCAATTTTTTTGTTACGGGGTTTTAAATAAGAAAAATGTATTTATAAAGAAGAAATAATTTTTACCTTTTTTGCCAGGTCCCAGCAATGTTTTAGAAGTTTTAGAAATGCTGGAATATATATGAAAATCCTTAAAGCATGGTGTAAGATGAGTGTCACTCCACTGCTGACAGTGCAGCAGTGGAGTGACATTTCATGAGCGTGCACTGCCTTGGCTTTATTTTTCACTGTTACACAAACATATCTGTCTATCTGTGTTTCTGTCTGTCTAGCTCTGTCTATGTTCATCTGTCTCTGCTTATCTGTTTCTGTCATCCTGTCTCTACTTGTCTGTCTCAGAGAGACAGGTATTACACACGATGCAGAGTTGTCACGTCTGATTCCTGAACACGTGAAAATGTGTATTACTGTACTTGCCAGACATGCTTATTATGCCTTACATCTACAAGCATAGTATAACACTGCCTGGATTTTTGGGGCTATCCTAGGTAATTTACACTATGTATAACTGTATTTATGTATACCTGTGAGACAGAGATAGATACAGGCAGACAGGAGATAAAGACAGCCAAAGCAAATCAGCCAGCCAGCCGGCCTGCCAAACATGTATTACACATTCCAGAATTGTTTCTCTTTACTTAGAGGTATACATTATAGAACATTCTGGCAATATGACATTACCAGTGGTAATGTAAGTACACACTAATGAAACCCTTTATTTCTACTTACTTACTTAATCAAAATTGAAAGGATGTTACACATTGGTTATTATCAAGGTTTTTGATATTTCCTCTGTATCTCCTGCAAGTGGTGGTGTATCTGAAGCTTGCTCATAACTTGGATTTTGGCTTGCAACTCAAAGCAAAAAATCGACTGAGCGACAGCTTGTAACTCGGAAAACTCGTAAGTTGGGGCACTCGTATGTCAAAGTACCACTCTATAATGTACAACTTAATATAATTTAAACTACCAAATGATTCTCCTTGGAACAGAATTCTTGCCCCGTAAGCCATGCATGTCGTAAGAAATGACTAACATTACACATGAATGACTAACATACTGGGAGCAAGGGGCTAGTAACCCCTTCTCCTGTATAAATTACTAAATTTAAAAAAAAAAAAAAAAAATTTTTTTTAGGTCACCGCCTCAGTGGGATACTGCCAGACTGAAAAAAAAAAATTATACATTATTGACGAAGAGAAAACAACATTAACAAGATAAATAATAATATTCTCCAATAGCATTATTACTATACCAAAACCAAACCAAAACAACAGATTTTTTGCGTACCTTTGGGATTCCGTAAATACCCCTAATGTTATCATCTAAGAAAAATTTAGTACTTTGTAGTAAAATATTCATATGCCTATGAGTCGGTAATTATACACTTTTTAGTAAAACACACACCTAACAAATTTTCCCTTTACTACAATGCTTAACCATTTCAATGTTGGTGCTGTATAGATACGTCTTACGAGCCAGTGTTGGTGACGTATTAATACGCCAAAATTCTAGGGGCTTCAAATCTATTAGGAGAAAGCTGGTAGACCTACATTTTGAAAGAATGGGTCTGCGTGGGAAGTGTGCGCAGTATAAAAAAATAGGGGCACCCACATTGCATTATGGGAACGTCATTTCAGTAATCCTTGTTCATCATGCCTTGCAGTAAGAAATATCTCACTTCCTGGCAAATTTGGGACTTCTCTTCCCAAGTGATAGTTCTAACATAGATGGAAGTGTCAGTGAAGATGAATTTCGTGGTTTTGAGGAGTTTGTGACCAAAAGCAATGCCCAGGATACCAGATACAGATAGTGAAAAAGGGAAGGCAGCTTGGGTGGTTGGGAAGATGGTGTGTAAGTTTATTCAGGTATACACAAATAGTTATAGATTATCATACATAGCAGCATGTGTAGAGAACCTAGGATAACCCAAAAAAGTCAAAGTGACTTATTTCCAGCATGAGTGGTGGGGAAGGCAGTGTGGGTAGTGAGGATGACAGTTTGGGTGTGAGGAATACAGCGTGGGTTTGTGTAAACCAGTTTTGTAAACAATATAATGATAATGTTTGTGTGGTTATTGTGTTGCCTACAACAAGTGGATATATATACATTATGCATTATATTGGTCTCATGGGCCACAAAAGTTACTCGAAAAAATAAAAGATTAAAAAAGTAGAATAAAAGTAAAAATAATATTACCGAGTGAGAGGCAGTCACCAATGTTGCCATAAGCAGTTCACTTTCTGTCAACTTCACACCTCTCTATCTTGGTAAGTACTGAACGTAATTTTTTTTCTTCTAAAACACTCAGAAAAATATTCTTAAGATTTTGGCGAGAAAAAAATAATTTTTTTTTTCTAATATTTTTTGATACTGAGAGTGAGTTTAGAATCAGGGGTCTCGACAGTGAAAGGGTTAATATAACCTCACCTCATCCCCAAAACAAAGACCAACTGGTCCTTCATCCACAACCATTCGGTCTTCATCATCACTACCAGCTTGATCAGTATTCACCACACTTGCCAAACGAATACGCTTCCTCTCAGGGCCATCGTCCCCTGCCTGCGAATAAAATTTCACATTAAGAAACAATAAATGGTTTTGGCTGTGCAATTTTTTGCCAGAATGAGACAATGGATGGCAAATAAGCAGGTACAGGTACCATCTGACCTACGACCTGCTCAACATACGACCACTTGTACTTACGACTGTACAAAAATAAAACAATAAAATAAAATCATTACAATAACTGATGTTGATATACAGCAGTAAAATATTTAGTAAAGAGTAACATATGATACTATGTAGGTACTTTATATAGCAAAGGTTTGACATTATGCTCTACCCGGTACGTATGCAATTTACGAAGGTTTGACTTGCGTCCATTTTGACTTACAACTGGTTGGTCGGAACCGAGCTCAGACATAAGTCGGATGGTACTTGTACTTATTTGGGATGTTCACCTATAAATACAGGCTTGAAATTGGGGTAGCTTTTGGTTCTATAGTGGGCTATGGCCACTGACCCTGCTGCTGATTTACTAATGTGAAAATTATTCAAAACAGACATAGATATATAATAATAAGGGTGTCAAAAACAATTTATCAACTGTCAGGGTTTCAATTCTATTAAGCAATGAATATGCATCATTTGGTCTGGCATCGTCATTTGATGGACTGTCTGGCATAGTAAACCAAATGCCAGACACAGTGGTTGATTTATGGGATATAAAGCCAACTGATTATACTAAGGCCATCAAGGCAGCATGGTAACTTTTTCCACCACCAGACAAGAATATTATAATCCCTAAAATAGGAATTAAAGTAAATTCAGCATATATACACAGGGGAACACACCCCTCATGGTAAATATTTTGTGAAAGGACAGGCAAACAATTAAAATTAAGAATAATTATATCATTCCAAGTAATAAGAGAAGCAGAAAAAATTATGAAATGATTATTTTATCCAAGGCAAATACAGTGGACCCCCGGTTAACGAACTTTTTTCATTCCAGTAGTATGTTCAGGTGCCAGTACTGACCGAATTTTTTCACATAAGGAATATTGTGAAGTAGATTAGTCAATTTCAGACCCTCAAACATACACGTACAAACGCACTTACATAAATACACTTACATAATTGGTCGCATTTGGAGGTGATCGTTATGCGGGGGTCCACTGTATATTACAGAACCAAAGGTACTTCCTAGCCATCTCTGAAGATAGAGGGGCAGAAATATCGGTCGATAAAAGGAAAGGATGCAATGAGCCCAATAGAAGACAGATCAAGCCTTTATTAGAATATTTTGCCTAGTGTGGGCAACACACTGTTTTAACAAAGGCTTACTGCAAGGCTAAATAAAACCATCAGAATTTATTTAGCATCGAGACTATAGAAGCAAGCAATGAGGCCTGGTCACAGACCGGGCCGCGGGGGCGTTGACCCCCGAAACTCTCTCCAGGTAAACAATGTGTGGAACTTTCACCTAGACAACTCAAAGCACGAACTCAAGAATGAAATGTAATGGAAAAGAAGTACAGTATTCATAACTGTGTGACTGATGTTTATTGTTAGGGGTACCAGACCCTTAAAAAAAGGGGGGGGGGGTTATAAAATGTGATGAGGCAAAATAGATTGATAAAACTAATTAGAGTACATAAAATTACAGGACTCAAGTTCTTGAAGTATGAAGTATAGTGTCTACACTCTGAAAGAGGGGTGAGGATACTGAAGTTTGGTGACTGAGCAAGTGATGACAGAAGTTTTTTTTTTTTTTTTTTTTTTTTTTTTTTTTTTTTGTTTTTTTGGGGGGGGGGGGGGGTATCCTACCTTGGTGGGAGATAGCTGGTTTGAGAAATAATTTTCATGACAACTATTCTAAAAGAAATATATCACCACAGCTGTTTCCCACCAAGGTATTACAAGTTTGTAATAAATCAAAGAGTATACCTTAGTATTTTTCAATGTATTCACAACTTTAGTAGCCCATGGAGGTAGTGAGCTGCAAACTAGGAGAGCAATAAGATTAAAAACTATATTTAGGTACATTACTTCAGTATCACCTAATAACACTCAATGAAATGGAACAAAAATTAGTAAAACTGGAGTAGAATATTTGCAAAGTAAGACTTGGAATAAATAGTCTGTTGTTCAAGTTTAAAATTCAACATGGTATATTAATACATACACATTCTGATACGTCTACAGATTTTTGCTTAGCTAAGAGCTTGGCTTTTCGTCGGGCCCGATTCAGTTCTCTTGAACTTAAAACCAATCCAGCTGACTTCATTTCTCTTTTAACAATGTTCATAACAGTATCCTGGAAAATTAGGAAATACAGGATTAGCACTCATTAAAACTAACCAATTCACCTTCTCCCTAACCCCCCCTTCCCCCCCTAAAAAAAAAATTACAAGTAAGCTACCTGTAGTTGTTTTCCCGAGGTTATTGCCCCTCAGCTTGGTCCCAGACCAGGCCTCCTAATAATAGTTCAGTACAGTATAATAAAAAGAAAAAAAGAAAAATGTTTAAATATCCAGCCTTCAACGAACCAGATTATGGATGCACAGTAAGCAGTGCTTGCAGCTGTACGGATTATAGTGCATAATGTACCCTCCTCTTTCTCTTCTCACAAACAGTCACATGTACAAATTGGATGGAGCAAAAACTAACATTAGATATAATGAATATAGAAATTTAGAATAATGCCAAATAGGGACACTAGCACCTGATGTCCTTAAGTTACATGTCTTACAATACTATATGGGAAAAAAATAGTTACATTCACACTGAACACTTGTGCTGTTCAGCAACTTCCATCAATTGTGTCCAGCCAAAGAGAATGCTACATGTGTTGGTTATGGGGTTTGTCAATTTTGGCTAATTTTAATGGTATTGTTATCAGCATTAAAATTAAGTATTGGTAATGGTCGGTATAAGAAAATTCTAACAGTACTGGCAAAAATTTTGGCATGAGGATAACAAACTTCTGATTATACACACTCAGCTTTAAAAATAATGAAAATCTTTTGTTACTTAGTTTTTCTATTTTAAGCAGAATTCTATAAGTAGCAGGTTGGTAGACAGCAACCACCCAGGGAGGTACTTCCGTCCTGCCAAGTGAGTGTAAAACGAAAGCCTGTAATTGGTTTACATGATGGTAGGATTGCTGGTGTCTTGTCTGTCTCATAAATATGCAAGATTACAGGCATCTCTTGATACTTCTACTTACACTTAGGTCACACTACACATGCATGTAAACATTTATTTATACACACTCATCTGAGTTTTCTTTGATTTTATCTTAATAGTTCTTGGTCTTATTACTTTTCCTTTTATATCCATGGAGAAGTGGAATAAGAATCTTTCCTCCGTAAGCCATGCGTGTTGTAAAAGTCAACTAAAATGCCGGGAACAATGGGCTAGTAACCCCTTTTCCTGTAATGATTACTAAAAAGAATAAGAAGAAGAAAACTGTCAAAGTGGGAAGTCTGAATGTGCGTGGATGTTGTGCAAATGATAAGAAAGAGATGATTGTGGATGTTATAAATGAGAAGAAACTGGATGTCCTGGCTTTAAGTGAAACAAAGCTGAAGGGGGTGGGAGAGTTTCAATGGAGAGGAATAAATGGGATTAGGTCAGGGGTTTCAAATAAAGTTAGAGCTAAAGAAGGAGTAGCAATAATGTTGTAGGATAAGTTATGGCAGGAAAAGAGGGACTACAAATGTATAAATTCAAGGATTATGTGGAGTAAAATAAAGATTGGATGTGAAAAGTGGGTTATAGTAAGCGTGTATGCACCTGGAGAAGAGAGAAGTGTAGAGGAGAGAGAGAGATTCTGGGAAATGTTGAGTGAATGCGTGGGGAGTTTTGAATCAAGTGTGAGAGTAATGGTGGTTGGGGATTTCAATGCTAAAGTGGGTAAAAATATTATGGAGGGAGTAGTAGGTAAATTTGGGGTGCCAGGGGTAAATGTAAATGGGGAGCCTTTAATTGAGCTATGTGTAGAAAGAAATTTGGTAATAAGTAATACATATTTTATGAAAAAGAGGATAAATAAATATACAAGGTATGATGTAGCACGTAATGAAAGTAGTTTGTTTGATTATGTATTGGTGGATAAAAGGTTGATGGGTAGGCTCCAGGATGTACATGTTTATAGAGGGGCAACTGATATATCGGATCATTATTTAGTTGTAGCTACAGTTAGATGGAAATAAATGGTATAAAATACCGACACAATGGAAATATAAACACATATGCAGTATAATGTGATCCTTTATTGACTACGTTTCGCCCACACAGTGGGCTTTTTCAAGTCACAAACAGAACTACCTGGGGTGGAAGGAACGCAAGTATTTATAGTCAGGTTCAGAGTGCTGAGGTCAGGTGGAGAATGCGCATCCGATGATGTACCGAGTGGGGTTATAGAGTCTAAAATCTTGGGTAGCTTGGAAAGGAGATTGGACAAGTTTGTGAGCAGACCTTCTACAGTGTTCTTATGTGGGATAGCGATGAAGAAGCTTCTTGGCAAGTGGTTCAGCTATGTTATAGAAGCCACTATTCTGGTTGAAGTTGTCGGATATAGAAATAAGTGATGATTCCAGGATTCTTCGGTATTGAGTGTTGTCTTCTGTGGCGATAAGTCTTGAGTTTCTGTAGTTTATCAAGTGGTTGTGTGAATTACGGTGTTGTACGCAGGCATTCCTTGTGTCGTCAGACCTGCTTGCGTATTGGTGTTCTGAAATACGTGTTTGGAGGTCCCTTGATGTTTCGCCAACGTATAACTTGTTGCAGTCATTACAAGGGATTATGTATACCCCTGCAGAGGGTGGAAGCTTGTCCTGTCTATCACTGGTAATGTCCTTGATGGTCGTGGTTGTGGAGGTAGATACTTGAAATGAGGTATTGGAAAAGATGTTGGAAACGTGTTTGGCAATGGAGTTGGTGGGGATGACTATGTATCTCTTCTCGGCAGTGTCTCCTCTGGGTGTGTTGAAGATGTTTAATGCCCGTCGTCGACAACACTCTACCTTTCCTTGATGTTCTGCTTTGCAAAGCTGACCACGAACTTCGTTTTAAAGTCTATAGTGTTGGAGTGGTTGGTACTTTTGTTTAATAAATGTATGAAAGAGGGGAAGGTACCTAGGGATTGGCGGAGAGCACGTATAGTCCCTTTATATAAAGGGAAAAGGGACAAAAGAGATTGTAAAAATTATAGAGGAATAAGTTTACCGAGTATACGTACCAGGAAAAGTATACGGTAGGGTTATAATTGAAAGAATTAGAGGTAAGACAGAATGTAGGATTGTGGATGAGCAGAGAGGCTTCAGAGTGGGTAGGGGATGTGTAGATCAAGTGTTTACATTGAAGCATATATTTATTATTTTTTTTTTTTTTTATTATCACACCGGCCGATTCCCACCAAGGCAGGGTGGCCCGAAAAAGAAAAACTTTCACCATCATTCACTCCATCACTGTCTTGCCAGAAGGGTGCTTTACACTACAGTTTTTAAACTGCAACATTAACACCCCTCCTTCAGAGTGCAGGCACTGTACTTCCCATCTCCAGGACTCAAGTCCGGCCTGCCGGTTTCCCTGAATCCCTTCATAAATGTTACTTTGCTCACACTCCAACAGCACGTCAAGTATTAAAAACCATTTGTCTCCATTCACTCCTATCAAACACGCTCAAGCATGCCTGCTGGAAGTCCAAGCCCCTCGCACACAAAACCTCCTTTACCCCCTCCCTCCAACCCTTCCTAGGCCGACCCCTACCCCGCCTTCCTTCCACTACAGACTGATACACTCTTGAAGTCATTCTGTTTCGCTCCATTCTCTCTACATGTCCGAACCACCTCAACAACCCTTCCTCAGCCCTCTGGACAACAGTTTTGGTAATCCCGCACCTCCTCCTAACTTCCAAACTACGAATTCTCTGCATTATATTCACACCACACATTGCCCTCAGACATGACATCTCCACTGCCTCCAGCCTTCTCCTCGCTGCAACATTCATCACCCACGCTTCACACCCATATAAGAGCGTTGGTAAAACTATACTCTCATACATTCCCCTCTTTGCCTCCAAGGACAAAGTTCTTTGTCTCCACAGACTCCTAAGTGCACCACTCACTCTTTTTCCCTCATCAATTCTATGATTCACCTCATCTTTCATAGACCCATCCGCTGACACGTCCACTCCCAAATATCTGAATACGTTCACCTCCTCCATACTCTCTCCCTCCAATCTGATATTCAATCTTTCATCACCTAATCTTTTTGTTATCCTCATAACCTTACTCTTTCCTGTATTCACCTTTAATTTTCTTCTTTTGCACACCCTACCAAATTCATCCACCAATCTCTGCAACTTCTCTTCAGAATCTCCCAAGAGCACAGTGTCATCAGCAAAGAGCAGCTGTGACAACTCCCACTTTGTGTGTGATTCTTTATCTTTTAACTCCACGCCTCTTGCCAAGACCCTCGCATTTACTTCTCTTACAACCCCATCTATAAATATATTAAACAACCACGGTGACATCACACATCCTTGTCTAAGGCCTACTTTTACTGGGAAAAAATTTCCCTCTTTCCTACATACTCTAACTTGAGCCTCACTATCCTCGTAAAAACTCTTCACTGCTTTCAGTAACCTACCTCCTACACCATACACTTGCAACATCTGCCACATTGCCCCCCTATCCACCCTGTCATACGCCTTTTCCAAATCCATAAATGCCACAAAGACCTCTTTAGCCTTATCTAAATACTGTTCACTTATATGTTTCACTGTAAACACCTGGTCCACACACCCCCTACCTTTCCTAAAGCCTCCTTGTTCATCTGCTATCCTATTCTCCGTCTTACTCTTAATTCTTTCAATTATAACTCTACCATACACTTTACCAGGTACACTCAACAGACTTATCCCCCTATAATTTTTGCACTCTCTTTTATCCCCTTTGCCTTTATACAAAGGAACTATGCATGCTCTCTGCCAATCCCTAGGTACCTTACCCTCTTCCATACATTTATTAAACAATTGCACCAACCACTCCAAAACTAAATCCCCACCTGCTTTTAACATTTCTATCTTTATCCCATCAATCCCGGCTGCCTTACCCCCTTTCATTTTACCTACTGCCTCACGAACTTCCCCCACACTCACAACTGGCTCTTCCTCACTCCTACAAGATGTTATTCCTCCTTGCCCTATACACGAAATCACAGCTTCCCTATCTTCATCAACATTTAACAATTCCTCAAAATATTCCTTCCATCTTCCCAATACCTCTAACTCTCCATTTAATAACTCTCCTCTCCTATTTTTAACTGACAAATCCATTTGTTCTCTAGGCTTTCTTAACTTGTTAATCTCACTCCAAAACTTTTTCTTATTTTCAACAAAATTTGTTGATAACATCTCACCCACTCTCTCATTTGCTCTCTTTTTACATTGCTTCACCACTCTCTTAACCTCTCTCTTTTTCTCCATATACTCTTCCCTCCTTGCATCACTTCTACTTTGTAAAAACTTCTCATATGCTAACTTTTTCTCCCTTACTACTCTCTTTACATCATCATTCCACCAATCGCTCCTCTTCCCTCCTGCACCCACTTTCCTGTAACCACAAACTTCTGCTGAACACTCTAACACTACATTTTTAAACCTACCCCATACCTCTTCGACCCCATTGCCTATGCTCTCATTAGCCCATCTATCCTCCAATAGCTGTTTATATCTTACCCTAACTGCCTCCTCTTTTAGTTTATAAACCTTCACCTCTCTCTTCCCTGATGCTTCTATTCTCCTTGTATCCCATCTACCTTTTACTCTCAGTGTAGCTACAACTAGAAAGTGATCTGATATATCTGTGGCCCCTCTATAAACATGTACATCCTGAAGTCTACTCAACAGTCTTTTATCTACCAATACATAATCCAACAAACTACTGTCATTTCGCCCTACATCATATCGTGTATACTTATTTATCCTCTTTTTCTTAAAATATGTATTACCTATAACTAAACCCCTTTCTATACAAAGTTCAATCAAAGGGCTCCCATTATCATTTACACCTGGCACCCCAAACTTACCTACCACACCCTCTCTAAAAGTTTCTCCTACTTTAGCATTCAAGTCCCCTACCACAATTACTCTCTCACTTGGTTCAAAGGCTCCTATACATTCACTTAACATCTCCCAAAATCTCTCTCTCTCCTCTGCATTCCTCTCTTCTCCAGGTGCATACACGCTTATTATGACCCACTTCTCGCATCCAACCTTTACTTTAATCCACATAATTCTTGAATTTACACATTCATATTCTCTTTTCTCCTTCCATAACTGATCATTTAACATTACTGCTACCCCTTCCTTTGCTCTAACTCTCTCAGATACTCCAGATTTAATCCCATTTATTTCCCCCCACTGAAACTCTCCTACCCCCTTCAGCTTTGTTTCGCTTAGGGCCAGGACATCCAACTTCTTTTCATTCATAACATCAGCAATCATCTGTTTCTTGTCATCCGCACTACATCCACGCACATTTAAGCAACCCAGTTTTATAAAGTTTTTCTTCTTCTCTTTTTTAGTAATTGTATACAGGAGAAGGGGTTACTAGCCCATTGCTCCCGGCATTTTAGTCGCCTCATACGACACGCATGGCTTACGGAGGAAAGATTCTTTTCCACTTCCCCATGGACAATAGAAGAAATAAAAAAGAACAAGAGCTATTTAGAAAAAGGAGAAAAACCTAGATGTATGTATATATATATATGCATGTGCGTGTCTGTGAAGTGTGACCAAAGTGTTAGTAGGAGTAGCAAGATATCCCTGTTATCTTAGCGTGTTTATGAGACAGAAAAAGAAACCAGCAATCCTACCATCATGCAAAACAATTACAGGTTTTTGTTTCACAGTCATCTGGCAGGACGGTAGTACTTCCGTGGGTGGTTGCTGTCTACCAACCTACTACTATGTGAACAGTATTTAGATAAAGGTAGGGAAGTTTTTATTGCATTTATGGATTTAGAAAAGGCATATGATAGAGTGGATAGAGGAGCAATGTGGCAGATGTTGCAAGTATATGGAATAGGTGGTAAGTTACTAAATGCTGTAAAGAGCTTTTATGAGGATAGCGAGGCTCAGGTTAGGGTGTGTAGAAGAGAGGGAGATTACTTCCCGGTAAAAGTAGGTTGTTTAATATATTTATAGACGGGGTTGTAAAAGAAGTAAATGCTAGGGTGTTCGGGAGAGGGGTGGGATTAAATTATGGGGAATCAAATTCAAAATGGGAATTGACACAGTTACTTTTTGCTGATGATACTGTGCTTATGGGAGATTCTAAAGAAAAACTGCAAAGGTTAGTGGATGAGTTTGAGAATGTGTGTAAAGGTAGAAAGTTGAAAGTGAACATAGAAAAGAGTAAGGTGATGAGGGTATCAAATGATTTAGATAAAAAAAAATTGGATATCAAATTGGGGAGGAGTATGGAAGAAGTGAATGTTTTCAGATACTTGGGAGTTGACGTGTCAGCGGGTGGATTTATGAAGGATGAGGTTAATCATAGAATTGATGAGGGAAAAAAGGTGAGTGGTGCGTTGAGGTATATGTGGAGTCAAAAAACGTTATCTATGGAGGCAAAGAAGGGAATGTATGAAAGTATAGTAGTACCAACACTCTTATATGGATGTGAAGCTTGGGTGGTATATGCAGCAGCGAGGAGATGGTTGGAGGCAGTGGAGATGTCCTGTCTAAGGGCAATGTGTGGTGTAAATATTATGCAGAAAATTCGGAGTGTGGAAATTAGGAGAAGGTGTGGAGTTAATAAAAGTATTAGTCAGAGGGCAGAAGAGGGGTTGTTGAGGTGGTTTGGTCATTTAGAGAGAATGGATCAAAGTAGAATGAAATGGAAAGCATAAAAATCTATAGGGGAAGGAAGGAGGGGTAGGGGTCGTCCTCGAAAGGGTTGGAAAGAGGGGGTAAAGGAGGTTTTGTGGGTGAGGGGCTTGGACTTCCAGCAAGCGTGCATGAGCGTGTTAGATAGGAGTGAATGGAGACGAATGATACTTGGGACCTGACGATCTGTTGGAGTGTGAGCAGGGTAATATTTAGTGAAGGGATTCAGGGAAACAGGTTATTTTCATATAATCAGACTTGAGTCCTGGAAATGGGAAGTACAATGCCTGCACTTTAAAGGAGGGGTTTGGGATATTGGCAGTTTGGAGGGATATGTTGTGTATCTTTATACGTATATGCTCCTAAACTGTTGTATTCTGAGCACCTCTGCAAAAGCAGTGATAGTGTGTGAGTGTGGTGAGAGTGTTGAATGATGATGAAAGTATTTTCTTTTTTGGGGATTTTATTTCTTTTTTAGGTCACCCTGCCTCGGTGGGAGGCGGCCAACTTGTTGAGAAAAAAAAAAAAAAAAAAAGAAGAGAAGCAGAATTCTTAAGAGTGATGTACGTGTGCAGCTATTTCGAACATATCCTTACCTTTCCCTGGCCATTGACTGAAGTTGTTCCTTCAACCTGAGATTCGGCTAAGTCATCATTTGAAAATATACCCTCAATGTCCATACCCATTGCTTCAGCAATATCTAAGCCAAGTCTCTGATTCACAAGTCGACGCTGGCAAAGAAGCCTCTCTGCTGGATTAATGGCTGGAAAAAAAAAGTACATCACAAAAAAATAAATTAAAACTACTAGAAAGCTAAATAAATAAAAGAATAAACTTTTCATATTCACTAAGGTTATACGTATTTACAGAAAATGTTAATAAATTCAAAGACCTTGGATCAATATGGAAAAAAAGGAGCTAGGTGCACAGATCACACTGGACAAAGAAAATTGTTTTTTTTAATAGTACCATAATACGTATAAAAACAGCATTAAATATGCTGAAAGTGTAAATTTTTCTCACAGCACTTCATAAAACGGAACATGAAAAACCCAAAGCATTCCATAATCCAAAAATCCCAAGATCTGCTATTCAAGACTTTCTTATCCGACTTAAAATCAGCACACTACAATAATTAAAACTTACGCATATTTTCATCCTCAGCTTCAAAAAGTTTTTCATCAGCAGCCATGAGGTATGAGCCCTTCTGAAGAACATGTTTGAGGTTAAATGCTCCCAGTGATAATCTTCCAGCTGATGGTTTATTATAATCCTCATCTTGGAAATCTGAAATTGAAGAGTCATATGGGAAAGTTTTTTTTACTCAAATAATTACGAAGGTAATGAAGTTGGCAAACGTCTGCAATGTAATATTCATCTGTCAATAATAGTCTTAATTATTTTGTTATTGCTTAAGAGAAGGTTTTCTTCAGATTATGAACTCTGGAAGATTACTGACTAAGGATAACCCAGGAAAGTCATCCATTGTAACTTTTTTCCAGTGGGGGTTCAAGTCCTCTCTTCCAGGATGCCGTTTTCAGAAGCATAACTACCATGTTCACTGATGATCAAATGACACTGAAATTTCTATCTACCATCTACTAGTCTTCTGTATAATGTCCAATTTCAGCCCAAGTTGAAGTCTCAGCCTAATTTCTAATCAACAACAGATGACAAAAAGCTATGTACGTATAATAAGACCAACTTGCCCACAGTCACCAAAACCCACAAATAAGTTTATTTAGGCACAGGTATGCATAAGTACAATTATCACAGTGTAAATTACCTAGAGTACACCCAAAGAGTCAGACAGTGACTTATTTCCATTAGGGTCCTTGGGTCCAAGGGACTCGGTAAGAACCAGATCCTATAAAAACATTTATACATTATGTTATACCTGAACATCATAAATCTACTGGGGTCCAGGGTTCGAGACCCAGAAGAACTACTACTGTACTTCATAAGATGATTATCTAGCTAATGCTAAGTGACATACAAATCTGAATAACACAGACTAATTAAATTTGAAACACTTGTTCCTACTCGGAAATAAGAAAAACAGGTATGTACTGTAAAATAAAACATACCTTGCTCCACCAGCAGTGGCTGAGGATTCCACTGTGGTACATTCCTAACAATAGCCTCAACTGCAAGTCCAGCAGCAATCCTGACATCCCATGATTTTGAACTAAGGTATACATGAACACGATTAAGGAGGGAATTGAGTTCATGAGGGTGAAGACGCACAACTTCACCCAACTGCTGCGCTGCTGCTTGACGTGTGACACCAGATGCTCCATTCTCCAACAGCACAAACAATCGGTCCAATCTGAAATTAGTATAGAAGGCAGTCAACATCTATAAAAGCAGTTTAGAAGAACTCAGCCATTCACATTTTTTTTTTTATCATACAAGCAGAGTATCCAAACTCAAGCAAAACAAATTACTTCTTGGGTAAAGTACTATTTTTGGAAGTCACCGACTTTTTATAAGCTAACCTAAACAAAAGTGTAATAAACATGTTTATTCTGGTTGCTACACAACCAAAAGAAATGTACTATTCTTATTAAAGTCTCCCAAAACAACAATTTGCACAAGAAATATTTTATTTGTGGTATACAAAGGGTATATGTAAAAAGTAAATTAATGTCAGAATTCAGCTGAATTGTAGTTGTAAATCTTAGCCATTTTTATATTGGCAAACTTTATTAAGTTTTTAATCACATTCAGTCAGGATAACTGTGCATGTCATGCATAGTAACTTGAGCATAAATAAATAAGATAACCCAATAAATTCAAGCACTGACTTATGGCCAGTTGTCTCATTAGTACCAATTAAATGTAGTATTGTCTTGGCCTCTGACCCAGCCACAAAGCACAGGAAATGTAGGTCAATCTGATGTAAGTGATAGACTGTAAGTGCTATATAACTGAACAATTTTCTAAGGATGCTTACTTAGGAAATAGGTCATGCTGATCTTATTGTTACTCTCCTTTATGTTCTTATATAATATATCAATGCTGTATTCCTAAAGCATTTGTATGTCTCCATAACTACTGTATATAATTTATAAAAGTTTTTTCTTTACTTTTGTTTTAATCAGGGGAGAGCGTTAAACCCATAAGGGTCATATAGGGTTTTGGGAATAAGAGGAAATTAAGTTTGATATAAGGGAAGGCCTAGTCCAGTTCCTTGGATCAAGGTACCTACCTCCCTTGAAGGAAGAGCTTTTCTTAAGCTTAAATTATTACATTCACGAGTGCTAAACCCACAGGGGTCATAGTGCTTGGGGCAATGTAAGGCAAATTCAAATTCAATCCAAGAAGCAAAATTAAATTCCTTGGATCAAGAACCCCTCCCCAGTAAGCTTATAGGATAATTGTGAAAGTGTAAATAAGGCTTTTGTTTGCATGCCCTGAGGCTCCTCCTCCAAGCTTTTCCCTAAACAAAATGACTTGATTTTACATTACGTTTAGAGATTTAAATGTTAATGAAATTACAATTAATCTTCCTCACCATGTACAGCCCAAGAAACTTTAAAAAAAAAAAAAGTGAAGTTTGTCCAAGTATTTGACATAATTTTTCCACATGGAAGACAGTGAAAGTAGTTGTATTGGCAAACAAAGAGTTATTCATGATATTGCTGGATACCATATGGATTAAACCCAAGGTGGAAAGTACATTAGAAATGAAAGGTATACCAGAGAAGTGGTCAAGGCCAAGAACCTCCACCCAAACATTCTCACGCCAACGTTTGTTTCCACTTTTTAATGCTCACCTGCTTGACATTTCTGCTTCTACATTAACTCCTATTACAACATGAGGCTCCTACGACTCTCCACACAACTTCCCCATCCTTAACATATTATAGCACTCGGCTAGAAGGCATACAGGAAACAGCCTATATTATCCCCCCCACCTTTCCCTCGGGTGAACAATAATCGTCCTTCCCTCAGTGTTATTTGACCCAACAAATGACAATTTTCACACCAGACACTCCACACCCACGGTGTATAACGTAATTTCCCGCCACACACAACAACGCGGATAGCAATAAATCGTACTTTTATTCCATGAGTTGTTGCCGCTACCATCGTCATTTTTATACTGTGCACCATGTTGTGCCGTTCACGGGTTTTGCTGCCATCCTTGAGAGCTGATTGGTCGAGCAGCCGCAGCTGCCATCATTGCGCACGCGCTAATCTTTGCCGCCAAATTCACATAAGAGCTTCAGCATTCCCGCCATATATGCACTCTGAAGCTCACTCAAAATTTTGGTCCCCTCATGGAAGGTTCCTTGATGTTGGTGAGGGGCTCTTGATTTAGGGAATTGGATCTGTGCTCCAGTTCCCCGAATTAAGCCTGAATGCCTTCCACATCCCCCCTCCCCTGGGCGCTGTATAATCTTACGGGTTTAGCGCTTCCCCCTTGATTATAATAATAATCAAAATTTTGGTTGGTTGATCCCACCAAATAAGGGCTTGGCAGTATTCCAAACGTAGGTTTGGTTCCCCGGAGATGAATCCAGAGACCACCGCCGACAAAATCAGAAACCTTTAATTTTTAGCAGTGATTTATAATAACAACAATAATAGTATCTTTATTTACTACAAGTACATGTACATGATATACAGACCATAGCTGACATCAATGACATACTACTATATAGAAAGCCCCTTGTTATGCAGAGTATTTCGGGCAAATTAGGTCCTTATCCCAGGATGCGACCCACACCAGTCCACTAACACCCATGTACTAATTTTACTGAAGAATTGAGACACTTATGCAACATATGGGAATCCCATATGTTGCATAAGTGTCTCAATTTTTCAACTTGTCGATTTTCAAAACCATTCATCACACCCATTTTGCTGATGGGTGAACATGGACAACCGGTGTAACGAAACAAGTCCCATGTTTCTACCCTTGCCGGAAATCGAACCCAGACCCCTCCGCGTGTGAAGTGAGAGCTTTGTCTACCAGGCCACGAGCCACCAGTATATTTGACGCTAAGACGAGGTAAATTAGACACTTGTGCAACACTTGGGTATTTTTCTTGTGGAAACGTTTACTCCAACCAGTGGCTTCCTCAGTCCAATACCCTTCATGTGTTGAACTGAGGAAGTCACTGGATGGTGTAAAGTTTCCGCAGTAAGAGATACGTAAGTGTTACACAAGTGTCTAATTCGTTATTCTGTCGGCTCTCTGAGCCATTTATCTACATTAGAATAGGTAGCTGAAGCCAAAACCTCTATTTGAAGCCAAAGACTCGCCTCCCGACAGACTCCTGGTAAATTAATTTATTTCAAATTATATTTAAGCCATGTGCTAAACCTGTAGGGGCCGTATAACGCCAATTTTTATTAAAAAAAATATATGCTGTAGTCTTGAAGTCGGGATAAAACCTGGTACTCACTTTAAAGTAAAGGCGGTCTAAGATGAACAATAACTTTATGTATTTCGGTCACTGGGTGATCCGTGGAAGGTATCTTCGTATTACATTACCCTAGTTCACTGTGCCTCAGTGATCCAAGGGAAGTGTCTTCGTATTACATTACCCTAGTTCACTGTGCCTCAGTGATCCAAGGAAAGTGTCTTCGTATTACATTACCCTAGTTCACTGTGCCTCAGTGATCTGAGGAAAGTGTCCTCGTATTACGTTACCCTAGTTCACTGTGCCTCAGTGATCCGAGGTATCCCCGTATTCCATTACACCAGTCCTTGTGCCTCCATGATCCGAGGAAGACGTCCCAATATTTTATAACTCGTCCCCTGTACCTCAATGATCTCAGGAAGGTATCCCAGTATTACGTAACCTGTCCCTTGCTCCTTATTACACGTTAATGGAATAGTGCCGAGTGCGACATAAGATGATAATAAAGTTAAATATTAGTGTTGAAGATTTGAAAGGAACCAGAAGAGGCATTCACAGATCATAAACTAATATCCAAATTTCTTCAATAACAATGGTAAATTTGGACACTACACAGCCTAAATCTAATTCAAACCTTTCAAGATGAAAAAATAACAATATCCTAAGTTAAGCACGTTAGTTTTATGTAGGTTTAGTGTGTAGAACAGACAGTTGTTTAACAATGATCTTGAAGGTACACATGGTAAATGCACATTAAAGTACATTAAATTAAGTTAACCTAGGAGAATCAAATTAAGTCAAATACTGTCTTATCTATTCTCCAGTTATTTCAAGAGTAACTAAATTGATCAAATTGGTAGATAATATCAAAACATTCTTTCCAATGAGGAAAACACATCAGCACTAAGTTTAAAGCTGACCAGAAGAGGCATTTTCCAATTATTACACAGAATCCAACAAAATTTGTGCCTACACAGCCTAAACCCATGAAACATTCCATCCACTTCATACAATCCATCAACCATTTAAAGTTGATGCTGTTCACAATTTTGTTTTTAGCACACCGGCCTTCTCCCACAGAGGTAGGGTGACCCAAAAGAAGAAACACTTTCACCAGAGTGATAGTGAATGATGGTACTATAGCTCAGATCCCCATCCCCCACAACTGCAAATATTCTCAACCCTCCTTCAGTGTACTCACCCTCAGGACCAAAGTTCAGCTAACCGGTTTTCCCGCATTTCTTCACAAAATGTTGCCTTGCTCACACTCCAACAGCTCGTATTGTCCCAAAAACTATTTGTCTCTAAACATGTCTGTTGGATATACAAGCCCCTCACACAGAAAACTGTTCACAGTTGTTATATTTTAATCAGAAGAAAGTGTAAACCTATATATAGGGGTTATATAGCACCTGTGGAATGGAAGGCTTTCAAATTCAACCCAAGGGGATGGTAACTCGTTCAATGGATCAAGAGGCCTCACTAGCATCAAGGCAAAATAATGCAATAAGGTAAAATAATACTATATCAGTTCAGGATTAAGTGTCAAAATCCACTCATAGGATGGGTATGAGATGCATAATAAAGATGTTCAACATACTAATATAATTAATAGTTACTATCCTGACCCTAAGATGCATCAACCTTTAGATACTGAAACCTTTCAGAATTAATTAAAACCAAGTGCTAAACCCACAAGGACCATATAGCTCTTTCTTTCATTAGTAAACATTTTTTAAAAATGGTTTATGTGAATAAAATTTCACTTATACAATACTGCACCTATACATTTGAATTTTGCTTCATCAGATTGGGAGGCACCTTTTGTGACCATTTGATTATAATCAAATAAAGCACTAAAATGACAAGGGTCAAGCAGCACTGTGTGACTCCTTGAACCTACACCACAGAGGCTTTTGGAAATCAAACCATTCCAGGACAGGATGCTAGATTATAATAAAAAAAGAAGCGATAAACCTACAAGGGTCATACAGCGCTGCCAGGCAGGGAAGGATGCAGGGGTATTGGGTAGCAAGAGGGAGAGGGATGATTATTAGGTCATGGAGTGCAGCAGGGCAGTGGATAGTGCAGGGGAGGTTAGCAAGAGATTGAGGTACAAAAGGGCTGTGAGGAGTACTAGAGTCATCGTTGTCGTAAATCAGTTGCTGTCAAGTCAATGAGAGAATCTGGGGTAAAGGAGGGTCCATCAGCAAGAAGGGATGGTAAACTAAGGGCAGTAGAGCAGCAACGATGTTGGAGGTAAATTCCGTGTGCTCGTTATGGTGGGCAGTCCAACAAACTGAAACCTGACAATTCTCAGAGTGGAACAGGGCGCCTCTCCATGAGATACCCGTATGTATGTGGCCGATGTGAAGACAGGAGACAGTAGTCTCCCACCAGGATGCTAGGAATTGGTTCAACTTTGGTCATAGGGCACAGAAACATACCAATTCTCATTACCATACACAAAATTGAAAATTTGAAGGGAATTAAACAAGGGGTTCTCTAGTTATACAAAATAAATTTAAGAAGAAATTTAGACCAATTTCAGGCAACCTCTTAAAGGTACCCCACTGGGGTGGGGGCATTAATCTCACAGGGGGTCACAGCACCTGGGACAATGGTAGACAATCATGATCAAACCCAAGCACTAAACCCACTAGGGTCATACAGCACTGCAATGGTATGCAGTCAGGCTTGATTCATGAAAGGGAGGTAAAGTTCGGTTTGTTGGATCAAGAACTCCTTAAATTTTGTTCAGGCTTTACCTGCTGGGTTAACCAAACAGGATAACCACTGATAGGGAGCACTTAACCCTTACAGGTCATACATCACTTTGGGAAATGGAATTAGATTCATAATTATGTATAATCATGGGGGGGTGCTAAACCCGTAGGATTATACAGCACAGAGGAAAGGGAGGGGGTGGAAGGTATTCAGGCTCAATTCAGGGAACTGGAGCAGATCCAATTCCCTAGATCAAGAGCCCCTCACCAGCATCAAGGAACCAGACTTTTGGGAAAGATTCTCCAAAAAACTCCACAAGTCAGACTTTTTCCCCCCCATTCAGGTTGTTTAATGTGCTTCACCGTGATGTGACACATAACGGTAACACTGGGTACGTATTTATTGCAATGCGAATAGGGGCAGCAAGTGCATGGGAACTTTGTTTCACTTAAGCTAGGGAACGATCCTGGTCCTTCATTACTAGAGCGAAGGACGCCACAAACCTCCTCTCCGATGCTAGAATCTTTAAGTACAGTGGACCCCCGGTTAACGATATTTTTTCACTCCAGAAGTATGTTCAGGTGCCAATACTGACCGAATTTGTTCCCATAAGAAATATTGTGAAGTAGATTAGTCCATTTCAGACCCCCAAACATACACGTACAAACGCACTTACACAATTGGTCGCATTCGGAGGTAATCGTTATGCGGGGGTCCACTGTATAGATTTTAGGGGGAAGCAATAAACCCACTAGGGTCATACACTTGGGAATGGTAGGCAATCTGGTTCAATCCAAGTAAGGAAGGGGTGAATATACCTCAATTTCTTGGATTAAGGCACCTTCCTTCATGGGGTTAAAAAAAATTGCTAGGGCCTTCAGGTGCATTATGCTCATGGAACAGTTAACCCACATTATAATTATAACTAAGCTCTAAATCCACAAGGGTCTTAGTGCTGTAGTAAACCCACAGAGCACTGGGAAGAGGGATAGGGAAGGCATTCAGGCTCTGTTCAAGGAATTGTATCATTATAATCACAACCAAGTGTTACACCCACAAGGGTCTCGAGGAATTTGAGCACAGGTCTATTATACAAAGCCCTCTTCAACATCAAGGAACCTCCTGAGGGATCCTTTAAGTACAGATTACAGTCTGCAATTTTCCATTCAGGCAATATCTTACTCCCCCGCCTCTCACAAATTAATTGTGTACATAATCTGGTTTGAGCCTTTTAAAACGTATTTTGTAGTTCAAAGAAGCTTATCCCAAATTTTAATCTTTTCTATTTGATAATGTATTTAGAGTGCACAAAACTGATGGGAAAAAAAAAAAAAAAAAAGTAACCAACAATTTACATTTAGGGAATGCTAAACCCACGGGGGTCATACAGTGCCTGGGGCAATGGAAGGTATTCAGGTTGAATCCAAGGAGAGCATAGGTATAATTTCTTGGTTCAAGAAATCCTTACCAACTAAAGAATCTCCCTTATGGACCCCAATAAAAAAATTTAGGAAGGCAAGGTAAAACAAAAATTCTTTAGTATTTTTAATAAATATGTAAATCCTAAAAACACATTCACTAGTACTAAAAGTTTACACCTTATGGTAAAAGCTACAAAAAGATTAAAGTGGCAGTGGTTGGGTTAAATATTGATGAACTTAGGTTGTAGCTTGTGGTTTTTCCTTTGTTATTTCTTCTGTTGCCTTCTTCATCTCTTCTGCAGCCTGTTTCTTTAGCTCTTCCATATCTTTACCTTTTGAAGAGGTCTGAAGAAAATTAAGAATATTTACTTACTGATCTATTTTAGGTCAACAATTTTACTACCATAAATAGAAGATACCCACAAACATTTTGGCACAACCCTAATGAAAATTACTTTACACAATACCACTATCTGGATGTTCATTTAACCAAGATCACATTATCAGTAAGGGGAAGCACAAACTATAGGGGTCACAGCACCTGGGAAAATGCAAAGCATTTAGAATAGTCAATAATAAACTATTTTAATGCTAAAATCTATTTTGAGACTCCCACAGCATTATTACAGCCTGTGTATTTTTAGGCTCAATTTGTTATTTACCCCTTCCTTCCCACTGCTTGCCTACCTCAATTTCATTTGCCAAATGTTCTCAGCTTTGATCAGGAAGTAAAGAATCAAAAAGCTTAAGTCTCAGGCTAGGGTGCCTTACCCCTTAATCACATTTCATTCATGAAGAGTAAGCAATGGTTTAGAAAAACACTTAAGCGAACACTACGAAAAACTTACTAGAAAAAGTTTCGGTCCTAGGATCTTAATCACTATCAGAATCACAGGACAAACTTTTTCTAATAAATATGTCCTAGTGTTTGTATATTTTTCTAAACTAACTTGTCAGTATTTATTACCAAGGTTTATACCAAATTAAGGACTACCCGTAAAGGTCATGCAGCACCTGAGGATATGGGATGTAATCAGGGTCAATTTAAGAAAATTTAATTCCTTGGATTGAGCCCCATAATGGCATCTACTAGAAAATGTAGTTTCTATTAGCACTAATACACAAATCTCAAGTAACCCAAATAACTTTTTACACATACCAATTAGTATACTTGCCTTATTATCAGTTTCCATACTTTCTGATTGACCATTTGTACTAGTCACTTCACTGGTTGTGCTTTCACCATTCTCAACTTTGGCCTTCTTTATATCTGCTACTGCAGCATCCTCTTCTGGTTTCCTCTGCTTGGGGATGAAAAGAAAGGAGCTTAAGCTTTCAACATTGGCAGGTCTTTCCATGGAAGAAACTAGCACTTAACCTAAATTACAAATCTATATATACTAGTACCAGTATATTGTACCAAAAGCCTCTAGGCTGCAGTGTACACATCAGGAAATGTGTCTAAAAATTCACTGCTTTCCTACACTGATCCACTAAGTACTTTTTTTTTTTTTTATATTAACGACTTTCCTAGATAGCAAAAGGCACTACACATGCAACACTTGGTACCTTAATTGTTGCATATACATTACTACCTTGTTGGCATGGTATACCAATATTAATGGATACAATGTACTATCCCAGATTTATAGAAATTCAGGTTCAGTATTTTAAGAAGTGCCACAAAACTGCAAATTTATCTTGCTATTTAATTTTGGCACTCGGCAGTTTTTCACAAGTATTGTAAAGCAATAATGCATCAAACCTGAAGCTTTAACAACTTATCAATTTTTAACCTGCCCTTCAACAAGGCTGGATGACAGTATTTTCCTAAAGATGATAAATTGCAATCCACTGATTACTCGACCCCAGCCCACTTTTCAAAGTGCATGCACTGTTATCAGGTCAACTAGTTTTCGTTTAATTTGTGTTTAGCCATACTAATACCATTCCTCAAAACCCTCCTTCCAACACTTCAGACATTCCTACACCTTTCATCTAAAGCTTGTGTACCTTTAAGCTATTGTTCCAGACCATCAATACCAATTATTTCCAACCCACCAGATTTGCAAACTAAGGAATAAAGTAAATCACAAAATACCGAGCTGGGACTATATTTACATCAATCTACTTAGCTGTATGATTCCAAGACCATTCTTCACATCCATACTGCTGTGCACTGCTAAAACTACATTCATTGTACACTGCCCCCCCCCCCTCACCATTCTCTGGCAATTTAACCCAATACCTCAACACATTAAGATTCAAACCTTTACAAAGGTGCTCACACCTAGGATTTCATTTTGAACTACAAGTTTTTAGCTTTAGATGTACCTTCTTTCTGACAAGATGTGTAATTGATTTTGCCTCTGCATTTGAGAAAGTACTTGAGCTTGGAGCATCAAATCCTGCTTGTGATGCAACAGGGTCTGAACTTGGTACTCTGCCTCCTATTGCACGAGCCATTAAAGCTCCCTGTAATAAATATTTATGATTTAATTTCAGTCCAAAGCTTGCCCTGCAAAGGTATTTGTTTTAATGCAAATTTTTTACTTTGCTGAAGTAAAAAAATGAAAGACCCTGTATTTGATACATTATGTCTTGGTGATTAAAACCATGATCCAGCCAAGAGCATTAAGATGAACAAGCTATTCTACCATTTACAGAAATGGTATTGAATAAAGGGAGATGGGAAAGGGCTATTCAGACCTTTTAGTTTAAAATTTTGAAGAATTGATCACTAAGTTAAGTCATGACTGAAAGACCTGACAAATGCAAGGGGGCACAAAAGCTCCATAGACAGTTCCATTAACTATGCAATAATAATAATAAAAAGACTAACCTGGGAACTGAAGTCAAATTTCAAAGCAACAATTAGTAACCAACTTTCAGTATAACATTATGGATTTAGGGTCAAGAGATACACCATCCCAAAAGTATAGACGAAGTTACAGCACTATTATTTTCAGTAGAAAGTTTTCACAAAACCTATTAGTATGAATAAAGGAACTGAGATTTACCAAGTACTGTTACTTCAGCCTCTGGAAGGGTTTCAGTGGACCAAAATTATTCGCAAAGGCTCTCAAAAATAAAAGGATTAAATCACTTAACATTACTATTATGAAGTCATACCAAAATCACAAGCTAGTTATTAACCCTAAGAATCTTAAAAAATTGGGCGAGAGAAAAAAAAAAAAAAAATTTATATATATATATATATATATATATATATATATATATATATATATATATATATATATATATATATATATATATATATAATATATATATATATATATTATATATATATATATATATATATATATAATATATATATATATATTATAGGTAGTAGGTTGGTAGACAGCAACCACCCAGGGAGGTACTACCGTCCTGCCAAGTGAGTGTAAAACGAAGCCTGTGATTGTTTTACATGATGGTAGGATTGCTGATGTCTTTTGTCTGTCTCATAAATATGCAAGATTACAGGCATGTCTTGCTACTTCTACTTACACTTAGGTCACACTACACATACATGTACACATTTATTTATACACACTCATCTGAGTTTTCTTTGATTTTATCTTAATAGTTCTTGGTCTTATTAATTTTCCTTTTATATCCATGGGGAAGTGGAATAAGAATCTTTCCTCCGTAAGCCATGCGTGTTGTAAAAGTCAACTAAAATGCCGGGAACAATGGGCTAGTAACCCCTTTTCCTGTAAAGATTACTAAAAAGAATAAGAAGAAGAAAATTGTCAAAGTGGGAAGTCTGAATGTGCGTGGATGTTGTGCAGATGATAAGAAAGAGATGATTGTGGATGTTATGAATGAGAAGAAGCTGGATGTCCTGGCTTTAAGTGAAACAAAGCTGAAGGGGGTGGGAGAGTTTCAGTGGAGAGGAATAAATGGGATTAGGTCAGGGGTTTCAAATAGAGTTAGAGCTAAAGAAGGAGTAGCAATAATGTTGAAGGATAAGCTATGGCAGGAAAAGAGGGACTATAAATGTATTAATTCAAGGATTATGTGGAGTAAAATAAAGATTGGATGTGAAAAGTGGGTTATAATAAGCGTGTATGCACCTGGAGAAGAGAGAAGTGTAGAGGAGAGAGAGAGATTTTGGGAAATGTTGAGTGAATGCGTGGGGAGTTTTGAATCAAGTGTGAGAGTAATGGTGGTTGGGGATTTTAATGCTAAAGTGGGTAAAAATGTTATGGAGGGAGTAGTAGGTAAATTTGGGGTGCCAGGGGTAAATGTAAATGGGGAGCCTTTAATTGAGCTATGTGTAGAAAGAAATTTGGTAATAAGTAATACATATTTTATGAAAAAGAGGATAAATAAATATACAAGGTATGATGTAGCACGTAATGAAAGTAGTTTATTAGATTATGTATTGGTGGATAAAAGGTTGATGGGTAGGCTCCAGGATGTACATGTTTATAGAGGGGCAACTGATATATCGGATCATTATTTAGTTGTAGCTACAGTTAGAGTAAGAGGTAGATGGGAAAAGAGGAAGGTGGCAACAACAAGTAAGAGGGAGGTGAAAGTGTATAAACTAAGGGAGGAGGAAGTTCGGGTGAGATATAAGCGACTATTGGCAGAAAGGTGGGCTAGTGCAAAGATGAGTAGTGGGGGGGTTGAAGAGGGTTGGAATAGTTTTAAAAATGCAGTATTAGAATGTGGGGCAGAAGTTTGTGGTTATAGGAGGGTGGGGGCAGGAGGAAAGAGGAGTGATTGGTGGAATGATGAAGTAAAGGGTGTGATAAAAGAGAAAAAGGTAGCTTATGAGAGGTTTTTACAAAGCAGAAGTGTTATAAGAAGAGCAGAGTATATGGAGAGTAAAAGAAAGGTAAAGAGAGTGGTGAGAGAGTGCAAAAGGAGAGCAGATGATAGAGTGGGAGAGGCACTGTCAAGAAATTTTAATGAAAATAAGAAAAAATTTTGGAGTGAGTTAAACAAGTTAAGAAAGCCTAGGGAAAATATGGATTTGTCAGTTAAAAACAGAGTAGGGGAGTTAGTAGATGGGGAGATGGAGGTATTGGGTAGATGGCGAGAATATTTTGAGGAACTTTTAAATGTTAAGGAAGAAACAGAGGCAGTAATTTCATGCACTGGTCAGGGAGGTATACCATCTTTTAGGAGTGAAGAAGAGCAGAATGTAAGTGTGGAGGAGGTACGTGAGGCATTACGTAAAATGAAAGGGGGTAAAGCAGCTGGAACTGATGGGATCATGACAGAAATGTTAAAAGCAGGGGGGGATATAGTGTTGGAGTGGTTGGTACTTTTGTTTAATAAATGTATGAAAGAGGGGAAGGTACCTAGGGATTGGCAGAGAGCATGTATAGTCCCTTTATATAAAGGGAAAGGGGACAAAAGAGACTGTAAAAATTATAGAGGAATAAGCTTACTGAGTATACCAGGAAAAGTGTACGGTAGGGTTATAATTGAAAGAATTAGAGGTAAGACAGAATGTAGGATTGCGGATGAGCAAGGAGGTTTTAGAGTGGGTAGGGGATGTGTAGATCAGGTGTTTACATTGAAGCATATATGTGAACAGTATTTAGATAAAGATAGGGAAGTTTTTATTGCATTTATGGATTTAGAAAAGGCATATGATAGAGTGGATAGAGGAGCAATGTGGCAGATGTTGCAAGTATATGGAATAGGTGGTAAGTTATTAAATGCTGTAAAGAGTTTTTATGAGGATAGTGAGGCTCAGGTTAGGGTGTGTAGAAGAGAGGGAGACTACTTCCCGGTAAAAGTAGGTCTTAGACAGGGATGTGTAATGTCACCATGGTTGTTTAATATATTTATAGATGGGGTTGTAAAGGAAGTAAATGCTAGGGTGTTTGGGAGAGGGGTGGGATTAAATTATGGGGAATCAAATTCAAAATGGGAATTGACACAGTTACTTTTTGCTGATGATACTGTGCTTATGGGAGATTCTAAAGAAAAATTGCAAAGGTTAGTGGATGAGTTTGGGAATGTGTGTAAAGGTAGAAAGTTGAAAGTGAACATAGAAAAGAGTAAGGTGATGAGGGTGTCAAATGATTTAGATAAAGAAAAATTGGATATCAAATTGGGGAGGAGGAGTATGGAAGAAGTGAATGTTTTCAGATACTTGGGAGTTGACGTGTCGGCGGATGGATTTATGAAGGATGAGGTTAATCATAGAATTGATGAGGGAAAAAAGGTGAGTGGTGCGTTGAGGTATATGTGGAGTCAAAAAACGTTATCTATGGAGGCAAAGAAGGGAATGTATGAAAGTATAGTAGTACCAACACTCTTATATGGGTGTGAAGCTTGGGTGGTAAATACAGCAGCGAGGAGACGGTTGGAGGCAGCGGAGATGTCCTGTTTAAGGGCAATGTGTGGTGTAAATATTATGCAGAAAATTCGGAGTGTGGAAATTAGGAGAAGGTGTGGAGTTAATAAAAGTATTAGTCAGAGGGCAGAAGAGGGGTTGTTGAGGTGGTTTGGTCATTTAGAGAGAATGGATCACAGTAGAATGACATGGAAAGCATATAAATCTATAGGGGAAGGAAGGCGGGGTAGGGGTCGTCCTCGAAAGGGTTGGAGAGAGGGGGTAAAGGAGGTTTTGTGGGTAAGGGGCTTGGACTTCCAGCAAGCGTGCGTGAGCGTGTTAGATAGGAGTGAATGGAGACGAATGGTACTTGGGACCTGACGATCTGTTGGAGTGTGAGCAGGGTAATATTTAGTGAAGGGATTCAGGGAAACCGGTTATTTTCATATAGTCGGACTTGAGTCCTGGAAATGGGAAGTACAATGCCTGCACTTTAAAGGAGGGGTTTGGGATATTGGCAGTTTGGAGTGATATGTTGTGTATCTTTATATGTTTATGCTTCTAGACTGTTGTATTCTGAGCACCTCTGCAAAAACAGTGATAATGTGCGAGTGTGGTGAAAGTGTTGAATGATGATGAAAGTATTTTCTTTTTGGGGATTTTCTTTCTTTTTTGGGTCACCCTGCCTCGGTGGGAGACGGCCGACTTGTTCAAAAAAAAAAAAAAAAAAAAAAAAAAATATATATATATATATATATATCTATCTCAAGAGTTAAGAAACCAACTACATTCCATATACAAAAGCCACTCTGTATATAGTGGACTGTATTAACAACTTATTAGTATGTACAATATTTGTTATATGGTTGAAAAATTGCCTCTTTCAATCACACTATTATTATTATTATTATAATCAAAAAGAAGTGCTAAGCCACAAGGACTATACAGCGCTGCAGGGCAGGAAGGAAGCGAGGGCATCAGGTGGCAAAAGGGAGATGGACGAGTAATAGGTTACGGATAACAGCGGGGTAGTGGATGGTGAAAGGGTAAAGGGCAGCAAGAGACTGAACTAGAAAGGGCTGAGGGGAGTGCAAAAAGTATCATCAGAGTTTGTGGAGTAAATCAGTCATTGTCAAGAAGTCAATGAGAGAGTCAGGAATAAAGGAGGGTCCATCAGCAAGAAGGGAAGGTAAAGAGAGTAGTAGGACGAAGACGACGTTGGAGGTAAATTCTGCGTGCTCGTTGATAGAGAGGGCAGTCTAACAGAATGTGGCTAATCGATACTGGAACTTGACACTGCTCACAGAGAGGAACAGGGTGCCTCTCCATGAGATACCCATGAGTAAGACGAGTGTGGCCAATGAGAAGGCGGGAGAGAGTGGTCTCCCAACCTCGGCACTGATGACAAGAAGACTGCCAGTAACCTATGCTCGGTTTAATAGAATGAAGTTTGTTACCGAGCAGAGTTGACCAACGTTGTTGCCAACGGGTGCGAAGGTGGGTAGCTATTGCAGCAAAATATTCCAGAAATGAACACCTCGATAGGAAATCGGTAGGTCATGTACTGCTGACCGCGCAGCAGTGTCTGCCTGTTCATTGCCCTGTACGTCGACATGACCAGGGACCCAACAAAAAACAATATCTTTATGTTTGGTAGAGATAAGGCGTAGCCAAAGTTGGATACGGAGAACTAGGGGACGAGATGTATCAAATTTTCGTATAGCCTGTAGAGCACTAAGGGAGTCCGAGACTACTACAAATGATGACACAGGCATAGATGCGATACGAATAAGTGCTGCAAGAATGGCACACAGTTCAGCAGTAAAAATGCTAGCTGAAGATAGTAAATGCCCCCGCACGACGCTGTCTGGAAACACTGCTGAAAATCCAACGCCGTCTGAAGACTTAGAGCCATCTGTGTACACAGCGGTGGCATGAGAATGGGAGTGGAAGTGATCATGAAAAAGAGCGGGAAGCCACCGTAGGCAGTTGAGCTTTCGAGCAAGGGAGTGAGAAAGAACAGACCCGAACAGCTGGAACTTCCCAGGGGGGGTAGGGAAAAGTGAGATGCTACATGAACATATAAAGGTGGTAACTGAAGGGAAGACAAGAGTGAATGTAGGCGAAGAGAAAGGGGACGGAGCAAACAGGGGCGGCGAACGAATAAAGAATGTCTACTAATATCGGTGACCATTCTATAAATGGAAGGATTGTGTAGATTGTGAGAGCGTACATAGTAGCGAAGGCAATGGGCATCATGGCGATCAGACATGGAACATTTGCTTCTGTATAGAGGCTCTCAACAGGGGAAGAGCGAAAAGCACCAAGGCACAAACGTAATCCTTGGTGATGGATAGAGTTAAGGCTAGAGAGAGTAGCAGGAGAGGCCGCGGAATAAATCTGGTCACCATTATCGAGTTTCGATAAAACGAGGGCTGAATGTAGGCGAAGCAGAGTTCGACGATCAGCTCCCCAGGAAAGACGAGCAAGGGTTTTAAGAAGGTTTAGCCGGCTGTGACAAGTTGCCTTCAGAGAGATAATGTGAGGTTTCCAGGATAACCGACGGTCAAGGAGAAGGCCTAGAAACCTGACTGTATCACGTTCGGGGATACGGGAGCCATAGAGATGCTGACCGATGTAAATGTTTTAACATACGAATATGAATGTCGTCAGGCCCAGCTGCCGATGATCGGCAAGCTGAGAGCGTTGCCTCCAGTTCTTGAAGTGTAAAAGGCACATTATACTGTTCTTCCCTAAAAGAAGAAAAGTCCAAGGGTACTAACTCTCTGGCAGACTTCGAGGAAAGAAACGAGGGGCATAGATGGAGCCCTCGGGAAATACGGACCAGATGTGTGCAAAGTTCAATGGCAACGTCAAGAGGGTTTGCTACATCAACACCAGCGACCTGTAGAACAGGAGCCGGGTCAGGATAGTATTTACCACTCAATTTCCTCACTTTTTTCCAGACTGCACTCATAGAAGAAGCAGAGGTGATGGTGGAAACAGTCTCGCCAACAAGTGCGTTTAGCTTCACGGATGACACGGCGAGCGATCGCACGCTTCTGCTTAAAATCAAGAAGTCTCTCAGCGGTTCTACTGTACCGGTACCTGCCCCATGCAGCACGTTTCAAACGTACTGCACGAGCACAAACAGGAGACCACCAAGGCCGCACTTCTGAGAATGCCTGCCTGAGGTTTGGGGTATAGAATGAGAAGCTGCAGTATAAACTGATATCGAGAAGATGTGTAGGAGCTCATCAATGGAGGATGAAGAAGGAACCTCACTAAAAGCAGTGAGGTGTGAGTAAAGATCCCAATTTGCCCGATCAAATTGCCAGCGAGGGCTACGGAAAGGTGGTGAATAGGAAGGAGAAGAAAGAATGATCGGAAAATGATCGCTGTCATGCAAGTCTGGTAGAACAGACCAGGTGAAGTCTAGTGCAGTGGAGGAAGAGCAGACTGATAGATCGATGCAAGAGAGAGTATGGGTACGAGGATCAAAATGGGTGGGAGTACCCGTATTTAAAACATGGAGGGGGTAAGAGGCGAGAAAAGCCTCCAACTGGATGCCACGTGAGTCACAATGAGACCCCAGAGGATATGGTGGGCATTAAAATCACCATGTAACAGAAGTGGTGGTGGTAAGGATGAAACAAGAAAGGCAAAGTCTGGGATAGAAAATGCTCGAGAAGGAGAGATATATAAAGAACATATTGTAAACCACTTATTCAAGTGGATACGGGCTGCAGTGTAATGCAGCGAGGTATGGACAAATAGTTGACAGTACGGAATATCATTGCGTAGAAGAAGGGCACTTTCATTAAAGGTCCCATCTGAGAAAGGATCCGAAGAATACAATAAATTATAGCCCGAGATAGGTTGGAAAACAGCCTTGTGTAATTTTGGTTCTTGTAAGCAAGCACCAACAGGGGAAAACCTGGAAAGCAACATCTGAAGCTCACCCCGATTACCCGAGGATGCGGATATTCCACTGTAAACAGGCCATGATTGGCGATGAAGAAAATATCAGGATTCTGTAGGTAAAGGCACCTACGGACTAGAGGGGTTAGAAAAGTCAACGTGTGGTGGCATTGGAAGGCGTTCAAGTAGCGAAGGAACGGAGCGTTGCGAAGAATGGGGTTGTGAAGATGGAGGAGAGGGAAGAGAAGGAACAGGAAGTGAATCAGTGTCCATTGAAGGTTTAGTCTCTGCAATATATTCTGAAATGGCTTCAAGTGTTTCTGAATTCAAAGATGTATGGGAGACCATATTGGAGATAGAAGGAGGAGGGTGAGTAAAGATTGGGACAGTAATGGACTGTACCAAAGTAGAGGGGGAGGGAAGAGTGTAAGGGACTGGAGATAAAGTGTGGGGGGGGGAGGGGGACAGAAGAGGCAGAAACCTGGGAGGTGGCAGAAGAGGGAGAAACTTGGGAGGGGACGGGGGTGGAAGGCATAGAACGAGGAGGAGGGTGAATCTCCACACTTGTAATAGAGCCAGAGAGAGGGGAAGAACTAGGTACAGAGACTGGAAAGGTAAAGTGTGGAGGTGGAAGAAGGGAAGGAAGGGGCAAAGAAGATTTGAGCAATGTGGATTTTTTGGACTTCTGAGTAGAGGGGCGATTGGTATTACGTGTCGTACGAGGTCTTGTCGATACTGGGGCTTGTGAGGAAGGACGCGAAGATGCGAGAACAGACCGAGTTGTAGTCGGGACGTCAGAGCCAAGGACAGCAAAAGGATTAGATGCCGGAGCGGCTATGGGAGGGGTAACAACAGAGGAGGCTGCAGAAGATGGGACCCCAGAAGTGGGGGGATGTTTGGAAACACGAGAATAAGAAACACGGGGTAGTCTCCCTTGGAGGCGGAGATGAGTAACTGCCATAGCATAAGGGAGACCTTCTGCCTCTTTGAGGCAACGGATTTCACGTTCATTTAAGTAGACCTGGCAACGGCGGAAGTACGAAGGGTGAGCTTCATTACAATTAAGGCAAGATGGAGGTTGACTGCAAGATGTATTAGAATGGTCGTCGGCACCACAGACTGGGCATTCGGCCATAGATCTACAATATTTCGCTGGGTGACCAAAACGCCAGCAATTTCTACATTGTTGCCGTGTAGGTATCACCTTTCGAACTTGTAACCGATGTCCCGCGACATATACAGAGGACGGGAGTTCTCGGCTGTCAAAAGTTAAACGAGCCACATTGCAAGGGTAACATCTCCGCCCCCGGGCAGGAAGGACATAAGTGTCTACTTTGAAGATTGGGAGATCCTGGAGTTCCAGCTGTTCAAAAATGTCATTGCCACAGGACTGAAAATTCTGTTGGACTATGGTATGGGGCAGAATGACAATACCACTACAAGAATTGAGAGATGTTTTTCAATAGTGATAGGAGTAGTATCGATATTCGAAAGTAGAGAAAGATAAGAACATAAGAACATAAGAACGAAGGAACACTGCAGAAGGCCTACTGGCCCATGCGAGGCAGGTCCAAGTCCCTACCGGCTTAAGCCAATGCACCCAACCTAGTCAGGTCAGGTCACATTGACTTAAGGGAGGAACACGGCAACCGACCTGTTAGCACAAGCTATCAGGTCTAACTCACACCCACCCACATCTACTCATGTATTTATCCAACCTATTTTTAAAGCTACACAACGTTCTGGCCTCTATAACGGTACTTGGGAGTTTGTTCCACTCATCCACAACTCTATTACCAAACCAGTACTTTCCTATATCCCTCCTGAATCTGAATTTTTCCAACTTAAAACCATTGCTGCGAGTCCTGTCTAGGCTAGATATTTTCAGCACACTATTTACATCCCCTTTATTTATTCCTGTCTTCCACTTATAAACCTCAATCATATCCCCCCTAATTCTACGTCTTTCTAGAGAGTGCAGTTTCAGGGCCCTTAGTCTATCCTCATAGGGAAGGTTTCTGATACATGGGATCATCTTTGTCATCCTCCTTTGTACATTTTCCAGAGAATTTATATCCATTCTGTAATACGGTGACCAAAACTGTGCAGCATAATCTAAATGAGGCCTAACCAAGGATGTATAGAGTTGAAGAACAACCTGAGGACTCCTATTATTTATGCTTCTTGATATGAAGCCAAGGATTCTATTAGCTTTATTGCGAACACTTATGCACTGTTGTCTTGGTTTCAGATTACTGCTAACCAGAACTCCTAAATCTTTTTCGCAATCCGTAATATTAAGATCTACATTATTTAGTTTATATGTGGCATGGTTATTGTCCTGTCCAACATTTAGAACTTTGCATTTGTCTATATTAAACTGCATCTGCCACTTCTCCGACCACTGCATCAGTCTATTCAAATCTTCCTGGAGTGCTCGAATGTCCTCGTCAGAATGAATTCGACGGCCTATTTTGGTGTCATCGGCAAACTTGCCGATGTCGCTCTTTATGCCCTCATCTATGTCGTTTATGTAGATTGTGAACAGCAGGGGGCCCAACACTGACCCCTGTGGAACACCGCTCGTGACGCTTCCCCACTCTGATTTCTCCCCATTTATGCAAACTCTCTGCTGCCTATTTGTCAACCATGCCTCTATCCAGGAAAAAATTTCTCCTCCTATTCCATGTGCTTTAATTTTCTTCAATAGTCTCTGATGTGGGACCCTGTCAAAAGCCTTACTGAAGTCCATATACACAATATCATATTCGTTACCATGATCTACCTCCTCAAATACCTTAGTGAAAAAAGTTAATAAATTCGTAAGGCAGGAACGTCCCTTTGTAAAACCATGCTGAGATTCGTTGATTAATTTATGCTTTTCAAGGTGGCTACGAACTGCCTCGGCAATTATTGATTCCATAAATTTTCCCACTATGGAGGTTAGGCTTATTGGTCTATAGTTCGAAGCTAAGGACCTGTCACCTGTTTTGAAAATAGGTATCACATTTGCCATTTTCCACTTATCTGGCACCATGCCAGTTTGTAGTGATATGTTGAAAAGATTAGCCAAAGGTGTGCTAAGCTCCTCTTTACATTCCTTTAGAACCCTTGCATACAGTTCATCAGGGCCTGGGGATTTGTAAGGTTTTAATTTATCTATTTGCCTAAGGACCATGTCACTTGTGACCCTAATAGTGCACAGTTTATTATCGTCCTGTTCTACATAATTTATCATTACTGGAATATCACTGGTATCCTCCTGTGTAAAAACTGAGAGGAAGTATGTGTTAAAAATTCTACACATTTCCTTATCACTGTCAGTGAGCTGACCCGAGGAACTTTTGAGTGGGCCTATCTTGTCCCTGATCTTACTTCTGTATACCTGAAAGAATCCTTTTGGGTTAGTCTTCGATTCTCTTGCAACTTTAACCTCATAATCTCTTTTTGCTTTTCTAATTCCCTTTTTTATTTCTCTCTTTAACTGAATATATCGATTTCTTAATTGCCCCTCTCCTCTTTTGATTTGCCTATATATGCCTCTCTTTTGACCAATCAGATATTTTAATCTATTGTTCATCCATTTAGGATCATTTTTGTTTGATCTGATTTCCCTATTTGGAACATAATTTGACTGAGCAGCTAGAACTATGCCCTGGAAAGCATCATATCGGCAACCATCACCACCTACCTGACCCCTAGTCAGGTCATTCCAGTTCAGCCCACCTAAGTAATTTTTCAGTCCTATGAAATCAGCCAAGCGAAAGTCAGGGACGGAGACTTGATTGCCATTATTAGGGGAATTCCATGATATGTTAAAACTGAGTGATTTGTGATCACTCTCCCCAAGCTCATCATTAACCTCAAGATTATTAATTAGTGTTTCCCTACTGGCAAGAACCAAGTCAAGGAGGTTATTTCCCCTAGTTGGCTCTGTCACAAACTGTTTTAAAAAACAATCCTGGATCGTATCAAGAAAGTCACCCGACTCTAAATTTCCTGTCAAATTGCTCCAGTCAATCTGTCTATAGTTGAAATCTCCCATTAGCACAACATTTTCGTATGTAGATGCCTTACGAATTTCGTCCCATAGAAGTTTACTGCACTCCCTATCAAGATTTGGGGCCCTGTAAATCACACCCAAAATTAGTTTTTCTCGGCCCTCGAGAAGCTGTAACCAAACAGATTCAGTGGCTGACGCTTCTAATTTAATATCTTGTCTAACACAACAATTTAAATTGTCTCTGACATACATCGCTACTCCACCACCTTTCCTGTTGACCCTGTCAGTGTGGAATAATTTATAGCCTTGTATGTGACATTCAGATGGCATCTCTCTATCTTTCAGATTGAGCCAGGTCTCTGTTATAGCAATAATATCTATGTTTCCTGCACTTGCAATTAATCTTAGCTCATCTATCTTATTTCTAACACTCCTGCTATTAGTATAGTAAACCTTAAGGGAGCTAGTCCCTTGCTGCCCTCTGCTGTCCCCCTTTGTTTTCTGACCTGTTCTATTGTCTTTATTTATAACTTCATGCTGAATGCCTTTTATACATTTACTGTTTCCAACCCTAGTGTTGCAACCTGCTTGTTTCCCACACACACCCATACCTCTATCTTCCATCAGTTTAAAATCATAGGCATTTCACCAATGGCCTTCTCAATCGAGTCTGCAAGTGCTACCACCCCTGCCCCAGAGAGATGAACCCCATCCCTTGCATACATATCATGTTTGCCATAAAAGTTGTTCCAGTTGTCAATGAATGGGATTGCAAGTTCCTTGCAGTATCTGTCTAGCCAGCAATTTACACCAATTGCCCTAGACAACCATTCATTTCCTACTCCCCTTCTAGGCAAGATGCTACATATGATTGGGATCCCTCCCTTAGACTTAATGAAATCTATAGCTGACCTGTACTTATCTAGCAGCTCTTCGCTCCTACCCTTCCCAATATCATTTCCACCAGCACTGAGACAGATAATGGGCTTGTTCCCATTACCTGACATGATATTATCCAGTCTGTTGACAATGTCCCCAACACCAGCTCCAGGGAAGCACACTCTATCTCTCATCTTCTTATTCCTATTACAAAAAGCACGGTCAACATATCTTACCTGAGAGTCACCAACCACAAGAATGCGCTTACCTTCATTAGCAGGGGCAGTAGTACCCTTACCTTCACTGGCCACTGAAGTACATTCATCCTGGAGAACAGAGAAGCGATTTCCTACCTTCAGATCTTCACTCTTAACTTTCCTTACTCTGATGCGCCTCCCATTACTGTGAACAACTCGCCACTTGTAGCAGGTGCTGGGCTGCACCTCACTGCTGGTACCCGTTGCTACCTCCCCACCTACAGCCTCCTCACAGTGAGAGACAGACTGCACCTCACTGCTAGAAGCCTCATTCCCCACATCTCCAACCACCTCACACTCTCTCCCAGGCCCATTGAGGTGGACCTTCAGCCTCCTAATCTCCTCCTGGAGAAGCAAGACCTCCTCCTTCAACTCTCCAAACTCAGTTTTTAAAACACTGCAGAAGCAAGCCATGCTTTGTAACCGTCCACGCTAATCCCCAAAGCAGCTCAGGGTCTGTGACCTCACGTGACGACTGACCACTGAACACTGACGACTGACCACTGAACACATGAGCTTGGGTAGCATTCTGGACAGTGACGATGCGCGTACCGCTCTTGAGCGCATGAAATGAAATATCTCTGCCAACATGACACAGGAGTGCTTTGCCAATACTATGGTCAGAAAGGTAGGCAGAAGAAGTCGGTCTTAAAGTAAAGAATTTAGTCCATTGTGTGGTCCGAAACTGAGCGTGGAGAGGGAGTGCTTGACGTGTCGGTCTTTTCCGAGTAGAATGGGAAGGTAACGAAGGAGCATCAGGAGATTGACGTTGGCGTTTAGGAGTAGGACCGGAGTTGGTCCGGCGTGAAATGGGTGGGCGATTCGAAAATTGCCGTACCGTAGAGGGAGAAGCCGGAAGCATAGTCAAAGGAGAGCGGAGTTCAGACAAATCGAAGGAGTCAGTCAAAGCCCCGGTACCTGAAGCGGGTGAGGAAACAGCACCAGCAAGAGGTACAGGGGCATCAGGAGTGTCCGAAGAGTGGTCTAAACACAAGGCAGGGTCAGAATGGGGTGTGGTATCAAGAAGGGGCCCAGGGGTAGTGGGTTCATGGACTAGGGCTGCCATGGTTAGGTTACTCCTTTGCTTTTTGTTTTTAAGAAAAAAAAAAAAAAGAAAATAAAATAAAAATAAAAAAAAAAGAATAAAAAAAAGGGGGGAGCGGGGAGGAATAGTTCCCAGGAGGAATGAAAGGGCCGGAAATCTCCCTCCGCGCCCAAGAGGACCTCAGCACCGCTAGTAGCGCAGATGCAGCATGGAATCCGTGCCATACCCTACCCTTCATGCCAGTAAACCAGCAATCCGGGATAGCAACCTCACATCTGCCGAGCTACCTCGGTGGACAAAAGAGAGGGCGGCCGGATATCCGCCATAAAGCATACCTCCTTCGGCCACCACCCCCGGAATCCGAAAGGTGGCTTCCAGAGATACACCCGTCGCCCGAAAGACACCCAAAGCTACTCCGGGATACCGGAGAGGGATCGGGACATCCCCAGGCAATCCAGATTCCACGGCAAACTACGCCACCGCCAAGAACCTCAACGGAATGGGATGGACCCCGGTGTCCTTTCCCCTACCTAGGAACTAGCGTGCCTGTGGGAGAAATCCCAAAGGCCAAAAAGAGGAAGGGCAAAAGGGAGGGGTGAGGAGGAGGAGGAGAATGGAAAAAGGGGAGGATGGGATAGGGGAGGGGAGAATGGGGGGTAATTAGGTTCGGTCTGAGGAAGAAGACCGACAGGGCTAATTCCTCAGACCAAGAGCCTCTTCACCACGCCAAGGAGCCCCCCTTGAAGAGGCACTTTCTTCAAGCATTTGCCAAATGCCTCCAGTGTCTCGATTTTTATTTAGGGGTGTGAAGCCCAAGTTTATACATTTCTATCCACAATCTTTTATAATTTGTTTAGCCGCTTCAGAGTATTCACTTCCTTCATACTCTTGAATAACAGTCCTACCTTTTATCACCTTTCTATACAAGATTACATACCATTACAATAATAATTTCAGTTTTTTCTTTCTACACTCATGGGGTCTAATCAAAGCCTACTGGATAATTTTCTTTAATAGCTCTCCTTATAAAAAAAAAAATTTAAGAAATTTATGAAGGTATACTTACCACACCATCAGTAGACTGTTGGCAGGGATTAAAAATACTTTAATGAGGCAAGGTGGTTTAGTATGCAGTTACTGTAATTATCTACATTTTTCAGTTACATTGATTTCTCCAATTAATATTAATCAACAAAGACCACATTATGCAAATATTACAGTATACTAGAACTCTGCACAATTCTCAGGTTCAGTAACTAAAACTAATGGGCAGCAAGAATATGGAAATCTGACATTTTTATTATCACTGACTTTGGCAAAGGAAAATAGCAAGCAAGTTTAGATCAGTTACACATGCAATGAAGGTAAGGCAGATCTTCCTAAAGAAAGACTGTGGGGGACAAGAGATAACTGTCCCATAAATGAATTGTTAGATTTAATATTTTCAGAATTTGTATTAAATTTTGTGAAGGGCTTAGTAATTAAAGATGACATTCATGAAGGCTGAAGGCAATCCAAGTCTGTAGAAATATTTACATTTTCAACTATTATAGTCAAATATTCAGTTTCAAGATTCTTCACATAGATGCTAAACTTGCGCCATCTTTCTTCACAGTATTTAATAAATTTCCAACTAACCTATTTAGAGTTACCACCTATCCATTAGGTGCTGCAGAATTGTCTAAACTGTTGTCTATGCTACGAGTCAACAAACCTTGGCTGCCTTCTGCAACTTCTCCTTAGTGTCTTTCTTCATTTCCTCCATGTCTATTATTTTTTCCTTTATTTCTGGCAAAAGTTTATTTAGTTCGTCAATTTCTCCTTGCTCTGTGTAAAATGGGTCTGGTCTTTCAGCAGCTGAAATAAAAAGTCACTAAAGAAAACATGAACACTTTCCATTATTTTGAAGTATCTTGAGGCAGGACAATTTTTCTTCCTGAACACTCATGCAAAGGCAATTTAACAAAGAAAAAAAAAATGAAAAAGAAAAAAAAAAGTTGATATTTTAAAATTGCACCTAACATGCATTTTTTATTGTAGGTAATCATGAGGGGAGGGATTTTTTTTTTAATCTAGCCATCATTTACTAGCTGTCTTACCAGAAGGATGCAGACATCACACCAAAGAACTGCACTCTTCCAACTCTTCCTTTCATCTACCATACCTTATTACAGTCCAGTGAAAGAGGCAAAGTACTACCTCTCATTCAGTATGAAGATTTAGCAACTCAAATATTCCTTCTAGCTTAGTTTAAAGAAATTAATTTCTGAAAGATTGTGCTGACAGGACGAACAGGACATTACTAGTAGTTAACCCGTGAATGGTCCAAACGTATATATACGTTTTTTCAACATTTGAAAGTATGTAAAAAAGTAGATTTTTTTTTTTTTTGTTACATTTGAAAATGTGTAAAAAAAAAAAAAAAAAAACGTATATCTACTTTTATAGCACTACACATGTGAACGGAGATCTGCTTGGACCGTTTACGGGTTAAAGCACTAGCAGAAATTACATAGCTTACCATCTTTTTTCTTTTGTTCTTCTGTCCAGTCTTCCTTTTCTTTTATCCTTTTATTAAGGTTGCAGATCCTCAAATCGATCACTTTGACTGCTGCCTGGAAGCTTTCTACAGCTTTGTCAAAATCATCAGAAAAAGAATGGGCAACACCAAGATGATAATGAGTTTCTGCCAAACATCTGTCGTCCTCTTCAAGGTGTTTTTCCTGAATGGTTTATTAAAAAGTTTAAGATAAACACCCGTTACCTTTTACCATATATTGTACAAAAGGACAAAGACACTCTTGCTCATCATTCCACATGTGCTTAATGAATAGTATATATAAAAAAATTTACTTGCCTTTGTATACAGTCTTCAGCCTATTCAAGCATGTTAATAAGAAAGGAAAGGGAGAAAAGAAAAAAAAAAAGTGGGGGATATGGCAAGTACTGAAGCTTTTATTCAGAATATTTTACAGGCTTTTAGTAATTACTAACTAACTAGACAAACTTTAGGTAGATCCTGCAGCAATAAAAAATTTTTAGCCAATGGTTAACGGAAGACAGCTTAATCATGAACAAGTGTATAGCTAAAAGAACGGTTAGGCAAGTGCAAATCAAAGCTAGTAATACAATAACGTCTGTGTGCAGGCAAAATGGAAAAGTTTGGCCCTGCATTTATATGGTAGTAGGTTGGTAGACAGCAACCACCCAGGGAGGTACTACCGTCCTGCGAAGTGAGTGTAAAACGTAAGCCTGTAATTGTTTTACATGATGGTAGGATTGCTGGTGTCTTTTGTCTGTCTCATAAATATGCAAGATTACAGGTACGTCTTGCTACTTCTACTTACACTTAGGTCACACTACACATACATGGACACATTTATTTATACACACTCATCTGAGTTTTCTTTGATTTTATCTTAATAGTTCTTGGTCTTATTACTTTTCCTTTTATATCCATGGGGAAGTGGAATAAGAATCTTTCCTCCGTAAGCCATGCGTGTTGTAAAAGTCAACTAAAATGCCGGGAACAATGGGCTAGTAACCCCTTTTCCTGTAAAGATTACTAAAAAGAATAAGAAGAAAATTGTCAAAGTGGGAAGTCTGAATGTGCGTGGATGTTGTGCAAATGATAAGAAAGAGATGATTGTGGATGTTATGAATGAGAAGAAACTGGATGTCCTGGCTTTAAGTGAAACAAAGCTGAAGGGGGTGGGAGAGTTTCAATGGAGAGGAATAAATGGGATTAGGTCAGGGGTTTCAAATAGAGTTAGAGCTAAAGAAGGAGTAGCAATAATGTTGAAGGATAAGCTATGGCAGGAAAAGAGGGACTACAAATGTATAAATTCAAGGATTATGTGGAGTAAAATAAAGATTGGATGTGAAAAGTGGGTTATAGTAAGCGTGTATGCACCTGGAGAAGAGAGAAGTGTAGAGGAGAGAGAGAGATTTTGGGAAATGTTGAGTGAATGCGTGGGGAGTTTTGAATCAAGTGTGAGAGTAATGGTGGTTGGGGATTTCAATGCTAAAGTGGGTAAAAATGTTATGGAGGGAGTAGTAGGTAATTTTGGGGTGCCAGGGGTAAATGTAAATGGGGAGCCTTTAATTGAGCTATGTGTAGAAAGAAATTTGGTAATAAGTAATACATATTTTATGAAAAAGAGGATAAATAAATATACAAGGTATGATGTAGCACGTAATGAAAGTAGTTTGTTAGATTATGTATTGGTGGATAAAAGGTTGATGGGTAGGCTCCAGGACGTACATGTTTATAGAGGGGCAACTGATATATCGGATCATTATTTAGTTGTAGCTACAGTTAGAATAAGAGGTAGATGGGAAAAGAGGAAGGTGGCAACAACAAGTAAGAGGGAGGTGAAAGTGTATAAACTAAGGGAGGAGGAAGTTAGGGCGAGATATAAGCGACTATTGGCAGAAAGGTGGGCTAGTGCAAAGATGAGTAGTGGGGGGGTTGAAGAGGGTTGGAATAGTTTTAAAAATGCAGTATTAGAATGTGGGGCAGAAGTTTGTGGTTATAGGAGGGTGGGGGCAGGAGGAAAGAGGAGTGATTGGTGGAATGATGAAGTAAAGGGTGTGATAAAAGAGAAAAAGGTAGCTTACGAGAGGTTTTTACAAAGCAGAAGTGTTATAAGAAGAGCAGAGTATATGGAGAGTAAAAGAAAGGTGAAGAGAGTGGTGAGAGAGTGCAAAAGGAGAGCAGATGAAAGAGTGGGAGAGGCACTGTCAAGAAATTTTAATGAAAATAAGAAAAAATTTTGGAGTGAGTTAAACAAGTTAAGAAAGCCTAGGGAAAGTATGGATTTGTCAGTTAAAAACAGAGTAGGGGAGTTAGTAGATGGGGAGAGGGAGGTATTAGGTAGATGGCGAGAATATTTTGAGGAACTTTTAAATGTTAAGGAAGAAAGGGAGGCGGTAATTTCATGCACTGGTCAGGGAGGTATACCATCTTTCAGGAGTGAAGAAGAGCAGACTGTAAGTGTGGTGGAGGTACGTGAGGCATTACGTAGAATGAAAGGGGGTAAAGCAGCTGGAACTGATGGGATCATGACAGAAATGTTAAAAGCAGGGGGGGATATAGTGTTGGAGTGGTTGGTACTTTTGTTTAATATACTGTATGTATGAAAGAGGGGAAGGTACCTAGGGATTGGCAGAGAGCATGTATAGTCCCTTTATATAAAGGGAAAGGGGACAAAAGAGATTGTAAAAATTATAGAGGAATAAGTTTACTGAGTATACCAGGAAAAGTATACGGTAGGGTTATAATTGAAAGAATTAGAGGTAAGACAGAATGTAGAATTGCGGACGAACAAGGAGGTTTCAGAGTGGGTAGGGGATGTGTAGATCAAGTGTTTACATTGAAGCATATATGTGAACAGTATTTAGATAAAGGTAGGGAAGTTTTTATTGCATTTATGGATTTAGAAAAGGCATATGATAGAGTGGATAGAGGAGCAATGTGGCAGATGTTGCAAGTATATGGAATAGGTGGTAAGTTACTAAATGCTGTAAAGAGCTTTTATGAGGATAGTGAGGCTCAGGTTAGGGTGTGTAGAAAAGAGGGAGAATACTTCCCGGTAAAAGTAGGTCTTAGACAGGGATGTGTAATGTCACCATGGTTGTTTAATATATTTATAGATGGGGTTGTAAAAGAAGTAAATGCTAGGGTGTTCGGGAGAGGGGTGGGATTAAATTATGGGGAATCAAATTCAAAATGGGAATTGACACAGTTACTTTTTGCTGATGATACTGTGCTTATGGGAGATTCTAAAGAAAAATTGCAAAGGTTAGTGGATGAGTTTGAGAATGTGTGTAAAGGTAGAAAGTTGAAAGTGAACATAGAAAAGAGTAAGGTGATGAGGGTATCAAATGATTTAGATAAAGAAAAATTGGATATCAAATTGGGGAGGAGGAGTATGGAAGAAGTGAATGTTTTCAGATACTTGGGAGTTGACGTGTCGGCGGATGGATTTATGAAGGATGAGGTTAATCATAGAATTGATGAGGGAAAAAAGGTGAGTGGTGCGTTGAGGTATATGTGGAGTCAAAAAACGTTATCTATGGAGGCAAAGAAGGGAATGTATGAAAGTATAGTAGTACCAACACTCTTATATGGATGTGAAGCTTGGGTGGTAAATGCAGCAGCGAGGAGACGGTTGGAGGCAGTGGAGATGTCCTGTCTAAGGGCAATGTGTGGTGTAAATATTATGCAGAAAATTCGGAGTGTGGAAATTAGGAGAAGGTGTGGAGTTAATAAAAGCATTAGTCAGAGGGCAGAAGAGGGGTTGTTGAGGTGGTTTGGTCATTTAGAGAGAATGGATCAAAGTAGAATGACATGGAAAGCATATAAATCTATAGGGGAAGGAAAGAGGGGTAGGGGTCGTCCTCGAAAGGGTTGGAAAGAGGGGGTAAAGGAGGTTTTGTGGGCGAGGGGCTTGGACTTCCAGCAAGCGTGCATGAGCGTGTTAGATAGGAGTGAATGGAGACGAATGATACTTGGGACCTGACGATCTGTTGGAGTGTGAGCAGGGTAATATTTAGTGAAGGGATTCAGGGAAACCGGTTATTTTCATATAGTCGGACTTGAGTCCTGGAAATGGGAAGTACAATGCCTGCACTTTAAAGGAGGGGTTTGGGATATTGGCAGTTTGGAGGGATATGTTGTGTATCTCTATACGTATATGCTTCTAAACTGTTATATTCTGAGCACCTCTGCAAAAGCAGTGATAATGTGTGAGTGTGGTGAAAGTGTTGAATGATGATGAAAGTATTTTCTTTTTGGGGATTTTCTTTCTTTTTTGGGTCACCCTGCCTCGGTGGGAGACGACCGACTTGTTGGGGGGGGGAGAGAAAAAAAAAAAAAAGAATGGCAGGGAAAGAGTATAGGTAAGTGTAAAGTTGATAAATTAGAGTATCAAGATTGATGGACTGACCACATTGACTCAAGGCTGAGGGACCAATTACCTCAAACTACACCTGATTTTCAACCTTTCTTTTCTGTATTGGCCGAGGAAGCCACTGGTTGGCAAAATATTTCCACAAAGATACTAGAGTGTTGCACAAGTGTAATTTATCACCCTGTACTATGCCTGCACTTAAGACATAAATCTTAATGAAACTGCTGAAAAGATTCTTATTTCATGGACAATGCAAGGCATTTAACAAAACCACTAGTTTAATTTTCTCAAGATTGCTACTCAAGACTTGTATTAACGATTTCTTACTTGTATCTCTAAGCACTGTTTGAAGTCTTCAATACCCTGAGCATAGTTTTCACTCTCTAAGCCAACTTCTCCAAGCTTTAAGTACACTTGTGCTACTTTCTTTATCATTTCAGGATTAGAGTCTTCTTGTCTGGAATATAAAGAAAAGCAATACTATTCTATAGTTCATTAAGGTATGGAAATTCTGGTTGAAATTTCATAAAGGACTTAGTCATTATAGGTTACCATAAGTTTCATTAAGCTGCCTTTCAATCCCATCAAGATACTTAAGTTTCCTCTGAAAATTAAATAACTCAAATATTTAAAGAAAATCAACATAAATAACATTCAAATTTCAAGCCTTCAAACTGGTATCCCCCAGCATAAAGACCCAAACCTACTTTTTGAATATAACTTTGGCTAGCTCCAGCATTTCCCATGCCAGTTGCAAGTTAGACACTTCCTCTTCATCTTCCTCAGTCTTCTCACCTAGAATAAGGTTTAAAGTCGTTAAAAATGCTTTTGAAAATACATGCATACTCATGCCTGTATAATATCAATATAAGAACCATTGAAGAATTTAAAATGTCAATTTGACAATTACAAAATATTTCTAAACATTCCAGTTGTGCTACAAACTAAAGATTAACCAGCCCTTAAATGCTTAGTAGCTACAGTACTAGCAAATACAGTGGACCCCCGCTTTACGATCAGCTCCCAATGTGACCAATTACGTAAGTGTATTTATGTAAGTGCGTTTGTACGTGTATGTTTGGGGGTCTGAAATGGACTAATCTAATGCACAATATTCCTTATGGGAACAAATTCGTTCAGTAATGGCACCTGAACATACTTCTGGAATGAAATAATATCGTAAACCGGGGGTCCACTGTACTAGTATAATTAGGTGCATTTGAAATCCAAAATGTATCCCGCATCTCTGTACCTCAGGGCATGTGATAGGAATAATACAGCACAAGTTTCTACTGCAGTTTAACCCCTTTCAATGTTGGCCCTGATGTATCACTGCTTTACAGCTAGTGTCGGTCTTGTAATAAAACGCCATGAGCTCAGCTCATAAGCTGTAAGCAGTAAATTTGGGACTAGATATGAGAGAATGAGGTTATGCAATAAGTGTGCACCATATAAAAAATCCTGCAGCATGAGAAAAAACAGCAACCATGTTTTTGGTTTAAAGCAGCAACTGTGCAGCGTATTTCATATGGTTTCAATGGTTGTATTCTCAGTTAACCATAGAATTGAGGAGGGAAAAAAGGTGAGTGGTGCATTGAGGTATATGTGGAGTCAAAAAACGTTATCTATGGAGGCAAAGAAGGGAATGTATGAAAGTATAGTAGTACCAACACTCTTATATGGGTGTGAAGCTTGGGTGGTAAATGCAGCAGCGAGGAGACGGTTGGAGGCAGTGGAGATGTCCTGTTTAAGGGCAATGTGTGATGTAAATATTATGCAGAAAATTCGGAGTGTGGAAATTAGGAGAAGGTGTGGAGTTAATAAAAGTATTAGTCAGAGGGCAGAAGAGGGGTTGTTGAGGTGGTTTGGTCATTTAGAGAGAATGGATCAAAGTAGAATGACATGGAAAGCATATAAATCTTTAGGGGAAGGAAGGCGGGGTAGGGGTCATCCTCGAAAGGGTTGGAGAGAGGGGGTAAAGGAGGTTTTGTGGGCAAGGGGCTTGGACTTCCAGCAAGCGTGCGTGAGCGTGTTAGATAGGAGTGAATGGAGACGAATGGTACTTGGGACCTGACGATCTGTTGGAGTGTGAGCAGGGTAATATTTACTGAAGGGATTCAGGGAAACCGGTTATTTTCATATAGTCGGACTCGAGTCCTGGAAATGGGAAGTACAATGCCTGCACTTTAAAGGAGGGGTTTGGGATATTGGCAGTTTGGAGGGATATGTTGTGTATCTTTATATGTGTATGCTTCTAGACTGTTGTATTCTGAGCACCTCTGCAAAAACAGTGATAATGTGCGAGTGTGGTGAAAGTGTTGAATGATGATGAAAGTATTTTCTTTTTGGGGATTTTCTTTCTTTTTTGGGTCACCCTGCCTCGGTGGGAGACGACCAACTTTTTGAAAAAAAAAAAAAAAAAAAAATTCTCAGTTTCTTGGTCTCATTTGATAGAATGGAAGATTTATTACAGAATGACAATTTTGATTAGTTTCAGAACTGAAAGCCTATCAGACATGGCATTCTCGGTAATCTCTGGCTCTGATTCCACATTTAACAAATTGGTAAAATTTCACAAATAAGTGTACACACTGACAAATTGGTACACAAACTGAACTTATGGGTCATAGTCTGTCTCTAGGAAGCAACAGCCATTCAGACGAGGCTATTCAAATGAATTTAATACTACAGTGGTCCCTCAATAATCGTCCGGCCTGAAAGTCGTCCATTTTGGAAATAGTCCTGTTTTTTCGTCAAAATATTGGCTCGCAAATGGTCCGGTAACTCGCTAATAGTCCTTCGTCCCGGACGTGTACTCACGCTCTGAGCCGCCTCGGCCTTTCCTTCCCAGCCAGTGTGCCATTGTTTACCAGTGAGTGACGGTCCCCCTCACATGCTCCTACGAAATATTTCATAATATTCCATTGATTTTAGTGCTTGCAAGTGCTAAATAAGCTACCATGGCTCCAAATAAAGCTTCTAGTGCCAGCCCTTTGGTAAAGAATGCGAGAAACACGTAATTTATGAAAAAGTTTGTAGAAAAATACAAAGATGGTGGTGGTAGAGTGGAAGCAGTTGTGATAGTGGTTGATGAACTTAAGAAAGGAGGATCACTGCAGCAGGCCAGTTGGCCCATGCTCGGCAGGTCCTTTACAATTCATCCCACTAACGAAACATTTTCCCAACCCAGTCCTCAATGCTACACAAGAAATAAGCTCTGATAACTATCCACTCATTTGCAAGTCCCAAATGAGTGGATAGAGTTGCCTTTATTGAAGACTGGTGATGGCATCTGGAATATAGGGAGGAGAGAGGGAGTTGGGGTTAGTGTTTGGAAGGAGAATCCCCCTCCATGAGGACTTCAGGTAAAGCCCTCTCTGGGGTTACTTCCCTTCTCTGTCTTTTAATGCCACTAGGACCAGCTTGAGAGTCACTGGACCCCTGTCTCACAAAATAACTGTCCACAGTCCTCTGTTTCTGGCACCTCTAACATTTCCCTAAAATGGGACATGGTTCTGTCACTGAACTTGTTGTAAATATGGCTTGTTTCCAGCTTGCTCAGGGTGGTACTTCTGCACAAACATTTGGACATCATTCCACTTGGCACAAATCTCCTTAATCTTTGAAGACGGCACCTCATCCATTCCCTATATTAAGACCTTTCGCAACATCAGCTTCCTTGATTTGTTCTTTCTTTGACAGGATAGAACCGATGGTAGACTTGTTTTTCCCATACATCCTGGCAAGCTCAACAAGTCTCACAACACTCTCATACTTCTGTATTATTTCCTTCTTCACATCTATGGTGTTTCTCACTTTCTTTACCACAGGGGTACCTCCAGCAAGTTTCTTTGGGCCCATGGCAGCTTATTTCACAGTCCCACAAGCACTAAACAATGAAATAATCGTAAAATGCGTGAATGAAAGCACAGGTTAGTGTTCACTCAAGCATAAACAAAGCTAGACTGCTCACGGCGCCTGCACGGGGACACGGACAGAGCGGATGACAGACAGGTCCCGTGCCCGGCGGTCTGAAAATAGGGGCGCGTTCGATAATGGGGACAGTTTGTCCGAAAAAATGGTCCTATTTTCTAAACGTTCGATAAGTGATACGTTTGATTTTTGAGGTTCCACTGTAAAAGCCTAAAAAAATTTTTTACTTTCATTTATTAAGTGCACAATAGTACAAAGAAAAAAAAAATTATACAAAAATAATGGCACCGGTCAATTGATGTGCACTAGTGCACTACTGCCAAAAACAAAACTGAAAAGCTCTATCAGTGAGATATGCCCATACCTATACTTGCACATGACAATAGTGGCAAGCCTTGCCTTTGTTAGTATTCAGCATTAAGAATGAAGCTGAAGTCAGGTAGCCACTTTTGACACCTGATTGCTAAAAATTTACTACCTTCAAAATAATTAGTTAAATTTTTTTTTTACCTTCACCTTCATCCTGGCTTTTACTTTCATCTTTGCTTCCCTCTTCATCTTGAGATTCACCTTCTTGAGAGTCTCCATCTCTTTCTCCATCCTCATCCCCATCCTCTTCCTCTTCATCTTCTGTGCTTCCTTCTTCTGCAATAAAAGAAATTGTTTACCCCCAATAATCACAAAAGTTAATTCAAGATGAAATATATTTACAAAATACAAATTTAATTTTACCAAGATGACATCTACAATAAATGCATCGCAGTCTATCGATACTAGTTCAGTAGTGAAAATTATTAGTAGCATATGGTAAAGGTAACCACAGAGCCTGGAGTAAGTAATTCTGGAAACATCTGATGCAATATGTACAAGGAAAGAAAGCCATCTAATTTTAAAACCTTCCCATTTTATGTAACTATTTAAAGGCTTATAAACACAAAAGGAATCTTGTCAGGAGGGACTTCAAAAATTACAATCCTGGTAAATTAAAGTAAATGAACATTCCAAGGTCCTTGCCACAATAGATTTTTTTTTTATTTACATTTGCTTTAGTGACATTTCCCTTTCCATCTTTATTACCAGGCACAACTGATGCCAAGCTAAAATATTCCACAAGTGTCAGTTTTTGACTAAAAGATACTCAAAACAACATTTAGCAATTCACCCTTTACTAGGAATCGTCAAATTAGGTGGACGAGTGACTGGAAAAAGTGATCCAGGCATACCTTTCCTTACACAGTAAGCAACTGACCCCCCCCCCCCCAACCACATGTTATTTAATTAGTATCCTCTTATCTTTATTGTATCAAAAGCATTCACATGGCTAGTGCTAAGGCAGTGATGTCATTATTGGAAGTGCTTTACTCAGGCTGTACTTATTTAAAAAACTTTTATGCTCTAACAGAAATTTGTCAAATGATTACTAACTCCATGCCCATGGCAAATAAAAAGGTTAGTTTTGCTCTACATAAATACCACTAAACCAACAAGCCATTTATGAAGAAATCTAAACCAGCAAACATTCTGTTAGTAAATACCTACAGTATTACTTACAAATACTAAAATATTGCAACATACAAATGAAGTATTGCATAAAAATTACTCTGTATTCAAAGATTTATACTTAAGTTTTTTAAATACTTTTAATCTTACTATTCTCACTGGTTTCCTGTATGTCGCTATTTGATGCATCATTCTCAACTTTAATGGCTGCCTCTTTGGAGTTTCCATTTACATACTTTTCATTTTCAGGAAGAATTTTATTAACTGCATTACCCTCATTCTCTAACTTCTCTTTTTCACTTTCCTCTTTCTCCAAGTTAGCTTTCTCAGCACTGCTATCCTGAATATCTTTCATTTCTGATCCCCGAGTCAGATCATTTCCTTTGACAATACCTTCATTCATATTTGAACAATCCTTATTCAATGAAAGTGCTCCATTCAAACTTTCAGCCCCAACTTCCTTTTTCATTTCACCATTAATTTTCCCTTTTTCAGTCTTCGCCTTTGCCTCCAAACTTTCGTAGTTCTCTTCCAAAGCTTCACTTACTTTCTCAGCAACCATCTCCCACTCTTCCTCTAAATAAAAAGATGGGCAAACTTGCTAAGTTTTGATTTAAATTTAAAGTTTTACGAGTAGAATAGTTTTAGTCATTTATTCAACCATGGGTAAATTTTTAACCATTATGTTACGAAGTGATTCAATGAAGTTACTTTATTTAAGTCAAACCAGTTTTGTCATATGCTCAATTTCAATATTCAGTACTAATACATTAAGATAGTAAATGTAGAAACCGAATGGCAAAGTTGACAATTGCTAATTACCTGTTGCTTTTTCTGCACTCTCTACCTGGGAATTTTCCAGGTCTTCACCTTCAGGTACTGAAAAATCAGGATGAAAAACTACTTACAAATGAAAAAATACTAATCTCTATTTTCAGTTTGACCAAATATTTTGGGGGTATTGTTTTTCTTCACAACTTTTTGGACACTTACCTCCATCCAAGGCATTTCCTAATACTCCACTCTCCATACGAGCCAATTCCAACAAGGCTTTACCATAGTGGAAGTAGGCATCGCCACATTCTGGAGCAGTCTCTCCATATTCCTCTGCAAGGAATCTACACGCCTCCTGAAACATTTCCAATCATTTACCTTGTGCAAACAAATTTAATTTTGTTGTGGGGATATATCAATAAAAAAAAAAAAAATACTAAACATTAAGACCACAAAATAGATTGATCAACTTTCAAACTAACATACAAAGAAAAACATCTAAGAATTAAACAAATAATTGCCATCAAAAATTGAGAAATACATTTACTAACTATAAAATAGCTTTCAAATAAATGGAGACTGAAAAAAAAAAACTAAATACAAAAGTATATAAGGTCAAAATTAGAATAAGCAGCTGCTGATATTAGAAATGAAAGAACAAAAAGAACTTTTAGTACCTTCAACAAGGGGCTACAAGGGTGTAAATTATGAAAACAGCCAAATTAGCACATAAACCCTTTGACTGTCGCAACCCCCAATCCTGAGGCGTCTCCTGGTGTCGCAAAATTTAAAAAAAAAAAAAAAAAAAATTTCTTATGAAATAAGAGAATCTTTCCCCGATTGTAATGACACAGAGTCGAAGATCAAAATGAATTTTTTATGAGAGCCACAAAACTTGATTAACACAAGCCTATCCGATGTTATCCTGACGCCAAATGACAGTTCCTGATCAGCCGGGCTGTGGCTCGTACGTTGGTTTGCGTGCAGCCAGCAGCAACAGCCTGGTTGATCAGGCGCTGATCCACCAGGAGGCCTGGTCACAGACCGGGCCGCGGGGGCGTTGACCCCCGAAACTCTCTCCAGGTAAACGCCAAAAAAACGAAATTTGATGGAAAACTGACGGAATTATGCTCTCGCGAAGTTAGCGACCTTGGCGATATTTACAAATCGGCGATTTCGCCCACTTTGAGCCCTATTTTCAGCTAATTCCATTGTTCCAGTTGACCAAACTCATAGCTATTTCTTTAGAACTCCATTTTTTCTATCGATTGAGTACAAGAAACTGCCCATTTACCGATTTCAACTACCCAATAATGTGGTCCGAAATTTGCAATTTGGCCAATTTCACGAAAAATAAAAAAATATGACAATTTCAAAATAAGGTCCAGAATGAACAATGCAGACATTCGTGGCTCTAAAATAACATTTTCATCATTCATCAGTCATGTCTCCAGGTCCCTCTGATATTACTCTTGCTTTCTATTTTGAATTTTTATTCAAACAAAAAATAGAAGACTTACTATTATGCAGACTACTGCAATACTGTAATAATTGTATAAATAACATCAACCCATTCATGACTGCATATTTGAATGGCTAGTTGGACATTTATTGGACAATGACATCATTTGTTTACTTTTGAACATAGGAAAAATGTTTGATTTTTGCCAACTTTGAGCTCCATTTCCAGGTTTTTTTTATAGTAAAATCAATCAAAATCACCTCTACTTCTGTAATATGTTTTCCATTCTATCAAATGAGACCAAGAAAATGAGAATACAACCATAAATACTATACGGAAATAGACCACAAAGTCGGCATTTTAATTAAAAAAAAAAAATAAGGTCAGTTTTTTTTTTCTCATTATGCACTGTGTGCTCCAGGATTTTTTTTATATGGTGCACACTGACCACACAGACCCATTCTCTCACATGTGGGCCTACCAGCTTTCTCCTGCTTGATTTGAAGCCGCTAGAATTTATGAGTATATATACGTCAAACACGGTACCTCGTAAGACGTATATATACGGCCGCGACAGTCAAAGGGTTAAAATTGTTTACAAATAGGAGATACAACAATGAAAAATTAAGTTACATCAATTTTAAATTTTAAATTAAAAATATCAACATAATGAAGAATAGACTTGAGCACAGCTATCCCTGTGGTTACAAAGATGTAAAACAAAGCCATAACCTAAATACATTCTATTCCTATACTCTTCTGCCATACAGTGGTCTAACACCCCCCACCCCACCCCTGCTAGGACGATTCACTTTTAGATATCAATATGTATACAGGAATCCTAAAACTCATGGCATTCTGCAATTTGTTTGCAATTGTGTTATTACAATTTAGAGCCTTATGATTTGCAGTTTTCAAGAGGAAAGGCACTAAACCAAGCTTGATGGACAATTTCAAATGAGTCACCAACTACCATGCTAAACAGGCCGTCAGCATGAGCCTGCCCTCAGGCCAAGCCGAGGATAGAAAAACAAACAGTCACAGGAATATCAAAGGTAATTAATGACTAGAAAATAGGTTACCGGTTCTAAATCTTGGTATCAAATCACAGTTTTAAGTGGAAAACCTACTATACTGTTACAGTAAGTATTTCACACTGACTGCAGGAACCTCAGCTGTAGTCTGAGAACAATCCACCACCAGTTCACATGGTAGAACACTGGTCCTCCAGAGTGGCAAAAAACATTAAGAGTGGCATAACCATCACAGTAATGTGGTAGTGTAAGATCAGCACAACATACTGCCTCTTGTCCCTCAAGTTCTTCATAGTACAGAAGATCTGAACTTTAAAAATGAAAAGAGCTACACAGACATTATGATACTTGCCTGTAAGGAGTTTACTGCAGAGTGAATATCTCCAACAACCAAATGCCTCTTTCCTTGAGCAAAATGGTTTAGGGCAGCAGTGGCTGCATCACTGAAATTTAATAAAATATTTAATCAATGTAGTACATAGGAAGGGAGAGGCTACAAGGATAATAAAGTTACATTGTCCAACAAAATTTGACTAAATACTGTACATAAAACTCGCTACTAGTAATTCTCTCACTCAAACAGCCTAAAGCCAGTCTTCCTTTGCCACAAATGCCAATTACTAACTATTTTTACCCATCGGAAGCTACAGGACTAAAGCTATGCATGTAATTCCTACCTCAATCAGTTAATTGAAAAATTTCCAGTGGTTGTAGCACTTCCTGCATTCATTCCATTGGTTAAGTACCAAGAAAATCTTTCCTTTATTTACAACTATTGCCTCATTTCTATAGCAGATACTATTAAAATTTATCTTCCATGTCCTTTTATAACTTTACAAAGTTTTCTATCAGCCCACAATCACCTCCAATATTATATTATTATAATCAAAAAGAAGCGCTAAGCCACAAGGGCTATACAGACAATCACCTCCAGGGTTTCCGCCTATTATTCTTTCAGCAACTATGTTTTAGCTCTGATGCTCAAACTTAGCTATGAATTTTAAGGAGACGGATCACACCCAATTTAGGATATTTATAACCTAAGTTGGGTCAAATGTCTATCCATACATTGTAAATACATTTATTTGAAAGCTATTTTATAATGACTAGCATAGCAGTACAGTGGACCCCCGAGTTTCGGCAGCCTCGACTTTCGCGAAATTAGAATTTGGGGGGGGGGAATTTGGCCGTTTCATGAAAAAACTAGTGTTTCAGCGACCGTCAGGTACCCGTCCCCCCGTCACTGAGCACACAAAGCCAGTCTCTCACGGCATTCACGCTCAGTGTGCCATTGTTTACCAACACGTGACCATCACCCCACGGGTTCATACATTTCATAATAATACATTGTTTTTTGCACTTGCAACTGCTAAATAAGTCATCATGGACCCAAGGAAATCTAGTGCAAGCCCTTTGGTAAATAAAGTGAGTGACGGGGATGTGGAAGAGTTGGTGGAGGACCACAGGGAAGAGCTAACCACTGGTGAACTGCAAGAGCTTCAACTGGAACAGCATCAGACCACAGCAGAGGAACTTGCTTCAGAGGAGGAGGAGGAAGAGGTGCCTTCTTCAGTGATTAAGGACATGTGTGGAATGAGTTGCAAAGTTTTGTTGAAAAGTATCACCCTGACCAAGCTGAAACAAGCCATATCTGCAACATGTACAATGAGTTTTGTCCCACTTCAGGAAAATCTTAAAGAAACGCCAAAAAAAAGACCTCTCTGGATATTATTATTATAATCAAAGGGGAAGCGCTAAACCCATAGGATTATACAGCGCCCGGGGGGGGGGGGGGGCGGGGATGTGGAAGGCATTCAGGCTTAATTCGGGGAACTGGAGCACAGATCCAATTCCCTAAATCAAGAGCCCCTCACCAACATCAAGGAACCTTCCATGAGGGGACCTCTCTGGATAGATATTTTGTGCGCCAGGGGTCCAGTGACAAGTTGTTCCCAGTGGCATTAAAAGAAGGGAAGTAACCCCAGATAAGGACTTGCTACCTAAAGTCCTAATGGAAGGAGATTCTCCTTCCAAACAATAGTGTACACCTTCCTCCTATCACCTCCTCCCATCTTCCATCCACCCAGAAGTCTTCAGTAAAAGGTAAGTGTAATATTATTATTTGTTTTAAATGCATGTACTTTATTTCTGATTGTTTTATGTAAATTATTTAATTTGGAGAAAACAAAAAAAAAATTAATTATTTTAACATTTTTGGGTGTCTGGAACGGATTAATTTTATTTCCGTTATTTCTTATGGGGAAAATGGTTTCGAGTTTCGTGAATTTCGACCTTCGGCGGCCTCTCTGGAACGGATTAATCACGAAACTCGGGGGTCCGCTGTACTTGTTTGCACAGCTGTCTAGTTACCGTCAATGCCTAGGTTCATACTCCCAACATTTTAATCAGTATCGTCATGCAAACTGATAACTTTCTACCATTTCCATGGCATTTATTATAATAATCAAGGGGGGGGGGAAGTGCTAAACCTGTAGGATTATACAGTGCCTGTGGGGGGATGTGGAAGGTATTCAGATTTAATTCAGGGAACTGGAGCACAGATCCAATTCCCTAGATCAAGGTCCCCTCACCAGCATCAAGGAACCTTCCTTGAGGGAAATGGCATTTATTTACATTAAATCCCATCATCCAGCTATTACTTCACTGCTTTAATTTTTCTTCATTAAGACTTTGAATATGTAAAAATTAACTTCATTCCCTTTGGCAAGTCAGGACATTTTCCTCTTTATGCCTCATTCATTTTGATTTGCAGTTTCCAAGTTAGTCTCTTATTATAATCATAACTAAGCACCAAACCCATAAGGGTCATACAGTGCTCTAGTCTCATGGGTAACTATAAATGACAACCTGCCCAATTATTCCCTTTTAATTTATTTCTGTTAAATAGACTAGGTATACAACATAGGAATTTCCAGACAAAGCCTATTACTAGTCAGAAAGTCCTTCCTACAGTGGTTCATACACTTTAATGGCCTTTCCAGCATTTGTCAACAAAAGCCTAAATCTTTAAATTTCTGAAGGGGATAGCTCAATTCTGCACATTCTTTTAAAAGCCATGTTGCTATCTCGCATCACAATTCAATGTAAACATTTCTGAACTAAAATATTTCTTCTGCCCATTAATCACATTCCCAGGCCTCTCCTACATTACTCTTGCCTTACATTTTTAAGTCAATCACACAAACAGAAGATACTCTATCACATAATAAAATAACAAGGAATTATTGGTCATGGTTTACGGTGTCTCGATTGAATACAATCTAATAAAACTCTTGAAAGACTGGGGGGAGGGCTTACTGATGCTTGAGAAAAATGGCAAATATTTAACATTTTCACTACTTTGAGCTTAATTTCAAGCTACTTCCAGTCCTGAAACCACCCATAATTATCTCTGTAATATGTCTTTCATTCTATTAAGCGATTCCAAGAAACTGCCAATAAAGTTATAAACAAGAGAACTCCAAACTTACTACAGTGGTACCTTGACTTACAAGTGCCCCAACTTGCGAGTTTTCCCCGAGTTACGAGACAAAATCAAAGTTACAAGCTCGAACACCACAATGTCCGCCTAGAATCCCAGTGTTTTGTGCAGTTATTGTGCCAAATTTCTTTTCTTTAACCATGGGTCCTAATTATTATATTAATATTATAATCAAAAAGAAGCGCTAAGCCACACGGACTATACAGCGCTGCAGGGCAGGAAGGAAGAGGGCATCAGGTGGCAAAAGGGAGATGGACAAGTAATAGGTTACGGATAACAGCGGGGTAGTGGATGGTGAAAGGGCAAAGGGCAGCAAGAGACTGAACTAGAAAGGGCTGAGGGGAGTGCGAAAAGTATCAGAGTTTGTGGAGTAAATCAGTCGTTGTCAAGAAATCAATGAGAGAGTCAGGATTAAAGGAGGGTCCATCAGCAAGAAGGGAAGGTAAAGAGAGTAGTAGAACGAAGAAAACCTGGAAAGCAACATCTGAAGCTCACCCTGATTACCCCTGAGGCCGCGGATATTCCACTGTAAATAGGCCATGATTGGCGATGAAGAAAATACCAGGAATCCTTAGGAAAAGGCACCTACGGACTAGAGGGGTTAGAAAAGTCAACGTGTGGTGGCATTGGAAGACGTTCAAGCAGCGAAGGAACGGAGCGCTGCGAAGAATGGGGTTGTGAAGATGGAGAGGGAAGAGAAGGAACAGAAAGTGAATCAGTGTCCATTGAAGGTTTAGTCTCTGCAATATATTCTGAAATGGCTTCAAGTGTTTCTGAATTCAAAGATGGATGGGAGACCATATTGGAGATAGAAGGAGGAGGGTGAGTAACGATTGGGACAGTAATGGACTGTACCAAAGTAGAGGGGGAGGGAAGAGTGTAAGGGACTGGAGATGAAGTGTGGGGGGGGGGGGGGACAGAAGAGGCAGAAACCTGGGAGGTGGCAGAAGAGGGAGAAACTTGGGAGGGGACGGGGGTGGAAGGCATAGTACGAGGAGGAGGGTGAATCTCCACACTCTTAATAGAGCCAGAGAGAGGGGAAGAACTAGGTACAGAGACTGGAAAGGTAAAGTGTGGAGGTGGAAGAAGGGAAGGAAGGGGCAAAGAAGATTTGAGCAACGTGGATTTTTTGGACTTCTGAGAAGTAGAGGGGCGATTGGTATTAGGTGTCGTACGAGGTCTTGTCGATACTGGGGATTGTGAGGAAGGACGCAAAGATGTGAACAGACTTGAGTTGTAGTCGGGACGTCAGAGCCAAGGACAGCAAAAGGATTAGATGCCGGAGTGGCTATGGGAGGGTTAACAACAGAGGAGGCTGCAGAAGATGGGACCCCAGAAGTGAAGGGGGGGGGGGATGTTTTGAAACACGAGAATAAGAAACACGGGGTAGTCTCCCTTGGAGGCGGAGATGAGTAACTGCCATAGCATAAGGGAGACCTTCTGCCTCTTTGAGGCAATGGATTTCACGTTCATTTAAATATACCTGGCAACAGCGAGAGTACGAAGGGTGAGCTTCGTTACAATTAAGGCAAGATGGAGGTTGACTGCAAGATGTATTAGAATGTTGTCAGCACCACAGACTGAGCATTCGGCCATAGATCTGCAATATTTCGCTGGGTGACCAAAACGCCAGCAATTTCTACACTGTTGCGGTGTAGTTATCACCTTTCAAACTTGTAACCGATGTCCCGCGACATATACAGAGGACGGGAGTTCTCGGCTGTCAAAAGTTAAACGAGCTACATTGCAAGGTTAATGTCTCCGCCCACGGGCAGGAAGGACATAAGTGTCTACTGTGAGGATTGGGAGATCCTGGAGTTCCAGCTGTTCAAAAATGTTATTGCCACATGACTGGAAATTCTGTTGGACTATGGTATGGGGCAAAATGACAGTACCACTACAAGAATTGAGAGAAAGATGTTTTTCAATAGTGATAGGAGTAGTATCTATATGCGAAAGTAGAGAAAGATCATGAGCTTGGGTAGCATTCTGGACAGTGACGATGCGCGTACCGCTCGAGAGCATGAAATGAAATATCTCTACCAACATGACGCAGGAGCGCTTTGCCAATACTATGGTCAGAAAGGTAGGCAGAAGAAGTCGGTCTTAAAGTAAAGAATTTAGTCCATTGTGTGGTCGGAAACCGAGCGTGGAGAGGGAGTGCATGACATGTCGGTCTTTTCCGAGTAGAATGGGAAGGTTACGAAGGAGCATCATCAGGAGATTGACGTTGGCGTTTAGGAGTAGGACCGGAGTTGGTCCGGCGTGAAATGGGTGGGCGATTCGAAAATTGCCGTACCGTAGAAGGAGAAGCCGGAAGCATAGTCAAAGGAGAGCGGAGTTCAGACAAATCGAAGAAGTCAGTCGAAGCCCCGGTACCTGAAGCGGGTGAGGAAACAGCACCAGCAAGAGGTACAGGGGCATCAGGAGTGTCCGAAGAGTGGTCTAAAAACAAGGCAGGGTCAGAATGGGGTGCGGTATCAAGAAGGGGCCCGGGGGTAGTGGGTTCATGGACTAGGGCTGCCACGGTTAGGTTACTCCTTTGCTTTTTGTTTTTAAGAAAAAAAAAAAAAAAAAAAAAAAAAAAAAAAAAAAAAAAAAAAGGGGGGGGGGGGGGAGCGAGGAGGAATAGTTCCCAGGAGGAATGAAAGGGCCGGAAATCTCCCTCCGCGCCCAAGAGGACCTCAGCACCGCTAGTAGCGCAGATGCAGCATGGAACCCGTGCCATACCCCACCCTTCATGCCAGTAAACCAGCAATCCGGGATAGCAACCTCACATCTGCCGAGCTACCTCGGACAAAAGAGGGCGGCCGGATATCCGCCACAAAGCATACCTCCTCCTGCCACCACCCCCGGAATCCAAAAGGTGGCTTCCAGAGATACACCCGTCGCCCGAAAGACACCCAAAGCTACTCTGGGATACCGGAGAGGGATCGGGACATCCCCAGGCGATCCAGATTCCACGGCAAAATACGCCACCGCCAAGAACCTCAACAGAATGGGATGGACCCCGGTATCCTTACCCCTACCTAGGAACTAGCGCGCCTGTGGGAGAAATCCCCAAGACCAAAAAGAGGAAGGGCAAAAGGGAGGGGTGGGGAGGAGGAAAGGAAAAAGGGGAGGATGGGATAGGGGAGGGGAGATTGGGGGGTAATTAGGTTCGGTCTGAGGAAGAAAACCGACAGGTCTAATTCCTCAGACCAAGAGCCTCTTCACCATGCCAAGGAGCCCGCCTTGAAGAGGCATGGGTCCTAAGAAAGTGCAAAGGACAGTGCTGAGAAGAAAAGGATGATGTCCATTGAATTAAAGCACAAAATCATAGAAATACACAAGAAAATCACTTTTATTTCGGCGGTTTCCTTATGAAACTACTGATCTAGTGCAGTTAGCCTCACAAACACTCAGTTTACTCTTATAATAAGACCTCAGAAGGGAAAGAATGGGAAGATACTGTCCGAGTGGTAATTATTTTTACCTCTCGAGTGGCTGCCACCACTCGTCATTTAATGACATTTTATTCATTCTAGAGTACAGTGTATGTCATGTTTCTATGTTATTTATATTGTTTGTCATATTAGATAAATTTTGATAAATAAGCCGTAGAGTTGATATTAGTGTTACATTGAAGTATTTTCTCCTGCCTCCCAAGAGCCAGGAATTCCCCTGGAATGGATTAAATGCACTTCAAATAATTTAAACGAGGAAAATTTATTCGATACAAGAGCAAATTGAGTTAAGAGCTTGGTCATGGAATGAATTAAACTCAAGCCATGGTACCACTGCATTTTAAAACCATACACTTTCAGTTTTGGTTTCCCTATCATGCATGGCATGGGGCAAGATTTTATACCGAGCACATTTGCTGCACAGACCCCATTCTTTAGGCTAAAACATACCACTCAAGCCTATCCGAGCGATTTGAGCTCACGACAGAGTACAGGCAGGTCCCACTTCGCTAATGCGGACATTTCAAACTGTACCCAAAAATTTGTTTATACGACTCCTGATTTGCTATTACGGTGTCCACGCGCCACTGTTTAGATCCTATGTGAGCCTCACATCTAAGTTTAATCCTCTTTTGGGGGAGGAAATGAGCTTACTATACATTTTAGGTAAGCATATGGTCAGAGACCCTGTTGCAAGTCAGAGTCGTTGGTAAATGAGTACGTCGCTGAGGAGAGGCTGTATTCTCGGTTTCTTGAGAGAATGGAAGATGCATTACAGAAAGAGATTATTTTGATTGGCTTCAGGACTGAAAGCAGCTTGAAATTGAGGCCAAAGCAGAAGTGTTAGATTTTTACTAACGCCAATACATGTACAGTATACACAAATGACGTCACTCGTCCAATATGCGGCCAACTGGCCAGTAATTCGAATTTTGGAATGAAGACATTTATATAATTACAATAATACAGTGGTCTGCATAACAGCAAGTCATTATTTTGTTTTTAAAAATTCAAGAGAGAAAGCAAGCTTAATATAAGAGGCCTAGGGACAACACTAGTGAATAGAGGAAATGTTCTTAGTGCAAAGAATGTTTACATTGTTCTGAACCCTATTTTTAAATTGGCAATTTCTGAATTTTGTAAAATTACATATTTCTGATCACTATTGGGTAGCTGAAATAGGTAAATAGGTAGTTTCTTGTACTCGATAGAATAGAATGGAATTGGCTGAAAATAAGGCTCAAAGTTTGCGGAATCGCCAATGCATAAAAAATCACCGAGACCCCTAACTTTGCGAGAGTGTAATTCCACAAGTTTTTCATACATTGTTGTAGTTTGTCATTACCGTGAAGAAGAAGAGAGGAAAAAAAGCTTACTAAGTTTTTTTTTTTTTTTAAGTTATTCTACTCTGAGCAGGTTGCTGATCAGGGGTCTTGACCATGAAAGGGTTAAAATTATCGCAGATTTTATATACACACTGTTACAATGACATCAAGGGTAGTGATAAAGAGAGGAGTTGTAAGGCTCTAAGTGCAAAGTTAGAAATTATTAAACTTAGTGAGCAAGGTACATCTATGGCTGAGATAGTACTGATGATTGTACTTTTGTGTACCTGTACCTAAATCAACTTAAACCACCATGCTGACGTGCAGGTACATTAAAATCACTATTTGAAGACGCAATAAAAATAACTTAAGGTGCTCTAAATGTACATTATATTTTTATAGACATTCATTAATCCATCTGAGACTTCAAAATAACATAAAAAGCATGCTATATATCAAACATGATGCAGACAACCATACTAAAATTAACAATTGTAAGGTGTGGTAGCCGGGCGGGTGTAAAGGAGTGTGCAATAATATTTACCATAACATGTTCTCTAGTACAACACCAGAGAAAATGTATACTATTACTTGGGGGTTACTAGAAAAAATATTCCTGTTGTATGCCTTCATTCGTAGTGTCATTTACTCTAAAAAGGACGTTGCATAAGAATGGGAGTGTTACTGGTGTGTATTCTACTGCACCAATGCGAAGACAACTCGTACACAACAATGTGTTCACATTGTGGGGAAAACCACTTCAAAAACACGTGCATAACGAGAGCTGAACTTTTATCAACGGCAAGTGTACAGGTGTGAAATATACAAATCCGACCTCCGACCCAAAACACGGACACCACATACACATTTATGGGGCACCCTCCCCACAGTGTTTTAATACAAAAGTAGCAGCAATTATTTTTACAAGTGAAACTGGGTGTACTGCTGTGAGCAATGAGTCTGGTCCATCCGGAAACTTACCAAGTTTCAAGCGTCTTAGTTTTTACTTCACAAGGCTCTTACCTGAAATGAACTCTAAGGAGAAAGTACTCGCCTAGTTGAGGTTGTGGGGGTCGAGTCAGAGCTCCTGGCCCCGCCTCTTCACTGATCGCTACTAGGTCACTCTCCCTGAGCCGTGAGCTTTATCATACCTCTGCTTAAAGCTATGTATGGATCCTGCCTCCACTACATCGCTTCCCAAACTATTCCACTTACTGACTACTCTGTGGCTGAAGAAATACTTCCTAACATCCCTGTGATTCATCTGTGTCTTCAACTTCCAACTGTGTCCCCTTGTTACTGAGTCCAATCTCTGGAACATCCTGTCTTTGTCCACCTTGTCAATTCCTCTCAGTATTTTGTATGTCGTTATCATGTCCCCCCTCTCTCTCCTGTCCTCCAGTGTCGTCAGGTTGATTTCCCTTATCCTCTCCTCGTAGGACATACCTCTTAGCTCTGGGACTAGTCTTGTTGCAAACCTTTGCACTTTCTCTAGTTTCTTCACGTGCTTGGCTAGGTGTGGGTTCCAAACTGGTGCCGCATACTCCAATATGGGCCTAACGTACACGGTGTACAGGGTCCTGAATGATTCCTTATTAAGATGTCGGAATGCTGTTCTGAGGTTTGCTAGGCGCCCATATGCTGCAGCAGTTATTTGGTTGATGTGCGCTTCAGGAGATGTGCCTGGTGTTATACTCACCCCAAGATCTTTTTCCTTGAGTGAGGTTTGTAGTCTCTGACCCCCTAGACTGTACTCCGTCTGCGGCCTTCTTTGCCCTTCCCCAATCTTCATGACTTTGCACTTGGTGGGATTGAACTCCAGGAGCCAATTGCTGGACCAGGTCTGCAGCCTGTCCAGATCCCTTTGTAGTTCTGCCTGGTCTTCGATCGAGTGAATTCTTCTAATCAACTTCACGTCATCTGCAAACAGGGACACCTCAGAGTCTATTCCTTCTGTCATGTCGTTCACAAATACCAGAAACAGCACTGGTCCTAGGACTGACCCCTGCGGGACCCCGCTGGTCACAGGTGCCAACTCTGACACCTCGCCACGTACCATGACTTGCTGCTGCCTTCTTGACAAGTATTCCCTGATCCATTGTAGTGCCTTCCCTGTTGTTGTGTTGCAGGAAATTAAAATGCTACACCAGTAAACACTATAGTTATAAGAAAACGTGATAACCTTATTGATGACATGGAAACTTACTGGTGTGTCCTGAAAAACTAGTCACAGAGTGCCTTTAAGCCAAGCCATTATCCAGTCCAAGGCCCAAAGTCTCTTCAATTCTATGAAGGCTGAGAGACGAAGCTGCAGAAGATAAATTCGAAGCTAGCAGAGACTGGTTTCATCTCCTGACTTCCAACAATAGAGTACAGTGGACCCCCAGCTTACGATATTATTTCATTCCAGAAGTATGTTCAGGTGCCATTACTGAACGAATTTGTTCCCACAAGGAATATAGTGAATTAGATTAGTCCATTTCATACCCCCAAACATGCACGTACAAACGCACTTACATAATTGGTCGCATTGGGAGCTGATCGTAAAGCGGGGGTCCACTGTATTCTCTTCTCCCTACGTTAAGGCCAAAAATATTTTAAGTAAAGAGTGTACTGTATATGAAATTCATTTTTTTTTCTTTTAGGCCTAGCGGTAGCCTGGAACCTAACCTGTTATATAAGCAGAGCCTTTGTAATTCTACACACCAGCTGCAAAGGGTTAGAATGCTTAAGGAAAATAACTTGTGGCCACAGGAAATATACTGGCTAGAAGATTGAGGGAAGGGGGGGGGAGAAGGACATGACTACTGTGATCTCCCGAGCAGGGAGAGAAGTACCAAATAGGGTGAACCAAACTGCAAGAGAAACTAGGTCGAGTGGTGGAAAAAGGGATGTACCACTGGGTCAGACTGAAGGAAACAGCAATAACAATATCCTGGAGAGTGAATAGTTGACTAACATGAAAAGCAGAGCCAAGGACAAGAGAAAGCTTTACACAGGTAACAAACAAAAGGCTATGAAACTATCCTGAAATGTTCTGCATAATCAGAAGGGCTTTCCATTAGTAAAAGACGTCAACTCTTATAACTGGATAATGCTGGACTGGGGAAAGAGGGAGGAAAGGTTTTCATTTAATGGCTATGAAGTTTAAAATGGAACAGAAGCAAAGAATATATCTAGATGCCATTGGGCTATTATGATGGAAACACATTAATTAAAATATTTGATCAGTTGGAAAAAAAAGGTATTTTGATAGGGGAAAAAAAAAAAAAAAAAAAAAGATGAAGGAGATACTGGGTGTCTTTCCATCCCCCTCAGAAGTAGATCACTAAATTATGAGAGGATGGAGAAAGTTAAACTAGTGCAAATTTTAAATTACTCTACTAGCAGATTGACAACTGGATACAGCACAGCTCTACAGCTATAAGCAGGTAGCCACTCAAATGGAAACAAGTGACTGACTTTCTGGGGTTATCCTAGGTAATTTACACTATCATAATTTTACTTACATGTACCTGTGCCTAAATATACTTAACTTACATATTTGCTTAAGTGTCTACCTACAATTAAAGTATACTTATGGGGAAGCACTAAACTCACATGGGCCATACACAATCTAGGGTTGGGAAAGGGGTAATCGGGTTCAAATTAGGAACAGGCCGACAGGACCAAGCCCTCCGACAAAGAGCCCTACACAAGCAGGGAACTCTTTAAAGGGTTTAAATCTGATTCTAAAAAGAAATCACAATTACCATAAAGTTAACACAGCTCATGTGCAATCCTCATCGTGAAAAAAATTGATTGGACATGGCTGCATAGTTGCCAGGTAAGTATTCCAAGTGAAGCGTATTGAAGCACATTACCAGAGGTAAAGAATTCAACCATTTTCAATTTGCTCTTTGGCAGCAATTTTTACAAGTTGCATAACTCAATCTATACAAGTCCCTGATTGCCATGGAAATTTTGTACCAAAATATTATAGCTGGCTACCCAGCAGAAGACACTAAATTTAAATTAAAAAAAAAAATTTCTTTGCATAGCATACAAGAGTAGTTTACACAAAGATTATTATTATAATCAAGAGGGAAGCGCTAAACCCGGAAGATTATACAGCGCCTGGGGGGGGGATGTGGCTTGTCTCATTCCTTTTTTCAAGTGAACATAGTTATTAAAATATTAAGGAACCAAATTCAAATTTTTTACTAAATGTTTTATACTAAAAAATGGTAAAAATCAGTATCATAGGGAAACCATGTGGACAGGCAAATGAAAATGTTTAGCAGGACCCAATAGGCCTACTGAGAGGCTCCTTTTGTGAAGTACTTCATTATCAGTAAAGAACAAGGAATTTGAGCTAATATTCAGATTATTTACCCAGGATAACCTAACGAAGCCATGTCATGGGACTATGTCAATTGCAATGACCGGCCGCGTAAAAATTTATTGCGTCCCCCCCCCCCCGCCCAGTTGTCCACGTGCTGACACCAAGGGTTTTTGGCCTCTCCATGAATAGAACTCCACGTTAGACAATGTGGGCAGATAGTATGCCAGTTTGCCAATACCTCGATGTTGTCCTGGCAAGTCACCAGCTACATCACAATATTGATGTATAACCTGGAGCCAACTAGATCCTGTGACAACCTGTTACCATCGTACATTTAAATTTTACGTTACAGCGTGAGTAAAGAAGGCCGGGTTAGCCCCCCCTTAGGCGGGTGAAGCACAAACTAACATTTCCTTCTTGGAGGGCGAGCTCTTGGGGCTGGCACTAACTGCCTTCTGCGGCGTCTCAGACATCTTAACGGCGGTGTATGACACTATGCTGATGTAGTATGACGCAGAAGTGAGGGAGCGAGTGTGTGAGGGGGCAGTTAGAGCGTAACACCACCTCACTGTTCACCAACAACTGGCGCCAACCTCCACCGCTCCTCCTTCACACTTTTTCCCGCGTATTCCGCCATTGTCCCTCGTGACGTCATAATCTCCACTACCTTATTTTGATCTTTAAATTCACTTATTTCCCAATTTTTCACAGTTTCTAAAGTCTATATGCACACTATAATTTATCACTATTCGAAATATACTTCTTTAAAAATTATCGGGTCAACGAAGTTTTTTAGTTTTATAATTCAAGATTAAACTCACTGCACCGTGAGACTACCTTCATATATTAAAAAGTAACATTGATCAAAATTATTTATATTAAATGTCTGCTACAAGGATGAAGAACATGTACAGTTTTAGAATAAGTCAAGACATTTTTAAACAAGATATTGATATCATGCAAAGGCTGTGTGTGGCTACCCTCCCTTAAAGTGTGTGATGCCTTCATTATGAACAGCTCTAGATCCACGGAATTAAAACCACCCTTCCCTTCTTTGGCTCAAACTTGGTTTACTTCTCATTCCCAGGAGTTGTACGACCCGTCAGCATTTTCTCAGGTCCAGATATACTTGGAAAACTCAAAAGTTGCTGGTACTATTTTATTTTATTTTTATTTGGATGCCCTGAACCCACAGGAATCATATAGCGTCCGAAAAACTAGAGGTTGTCAGGTTTATGATTCAAGGAAGGAGAGCAGCTCCATTTCCTTAGTCGCAGAACTTTCCACCATATCTTGAAACCTGCCAGCAATGTACACCAAAGCTCATGGACCGTCACCCACTACTGCAACTCTTCAACAAATAAATCATTAGAATTTTAAACTTTCACAATGGCGATCCAAGTGAGGAAAATAACTATACACCAGATTGCCATTACTCTCTAAAATCTTCGAAAAAATAATAATCCATTAATAAACCAACAAAAATGCCGCCGGTCTGATCATCACCCATTCCAATCCCAGACAACACATTCCCCCTCTTCACAAGATTTAATATACTTAATAGAAAAAATATGCACTCATACTACTGTGCCTAATATAAATAAATAAATATTGTTCTCCTTCCCATCGTATCTTTTTTTATCACAAATATAGCACATAAAGGGTGGTAGGAAATACTCAGGTCCGGGGAGAAACATCCCGAGTTTTCCCTGAAGGATGTTCATTCTCTTCTCTGAGGTTGTCGGTCCCCAATCATAAACATCTAAGGGCAATGTGTGGTGTAAATATTATGCAGAGAATTTGAAGTGTGGAAATTAGGAGGTGGTGTGGTGTTACTAAAAGTATTAGTCAGAAAGCTGAAGAGAGGTTGTTGAGGTGGTTTGGCCATTTAGAGAGAATGGATCAAAGTAGAATGACTTGGAGTGCATAAATCCGTAGGGAAAGGAAGGTGAGGTAGGGGTCGTCCTTGAAAAGGTTGGAGGGGGGGTAAAGGAGGTTTTGTGGGCGAGGGGCTTGGACTTCCAGCAAGCATATGCGAGCGTGTTAGATAGGAATGAATGGAGACGGATGGTTTTTGAGACCTGACGAGTTGTTGGAGTGTGAGCAGGGTAATCCTTAGTAAAGGGATTCAGGGAAACCGGTTATTTTTATATAGTCGGAATTGAGTACTGGAAATGGGAAGTACAATATACACATTTTTTTTTTCAACAAGTCGGCCATCTCCCACCAAGGCATGATGACCCAAAAAGAAAATACTACATTCATCATCATTCAAAACTTTCACCTAACTCATACATAATCACTGTCTTTGCAGATATATACATACAAGATGGCCGACTTGTAAAAAAACAAATATATATATATTCTTTCTTTCAACACACCAGCTGCATCCCACCCAGGCAGGGTGGCAAAAAAGGAAAAATGAAAGTTTCTCCTTTTACTTTTAGTAATATATACAGGGGAAGGGGTTACTAGCCCCTTGCTCCCGGCATTTTAGTTGCCTCTTACAACACGCATGGCTTACGGAGGAAGAATTCTGTTTCACTTCCCCATGGAGATAAGAGGAAATAAACAAGAACAAGAACTAGAAAGAAAATAGAAGAAAACCCATAGGGGTGTGTATATATATGCTTGTACAAAGCAGAAGTGTTATAAGAAGAGCAGAGTATATGGAGAGTAAAAGAAAGGTGAAGAGAGTGGTGAGAGAGTGCAAAAGGAGAGCAGATGATAGAGTGGGAGAGGCACTGTCAAGAAATTTTAATGAAAATAAGAAAAAAATTTGGAGTGAGTTAAACAAGTTAAGAAAGCCTAGGGAAAGTATGTATTTGTCAGTTAAAAACAGAGTAGGGGAGTTAGTAGATGGGGAGATGGAGGTATTAGGTAGATGGCGAGAATATTTTGAGGAACTTTTAAATGTTAAGGAAGAAAGAGAGGCAGTAATTTCATGCACTGGTCAGGGAAGTACACCATCTTTTAGGAGTGAAGAAGAGCAGAATGTAAGTGTGGGGGAGGTACGTGAGGCATTACGTAGAATGAAAGGGGGTAAAGCAGCTGGAACTGATGGGATCATGACAGAAATGTTAAAAGCAGGGGGGATATAGTGTTGGAGTGGTTGGTACTTTTGTTTAATATACTGTATGTATGAAAGAGGGGAAGGTACCTAGGGATTGGCGGAGAGCATGTATAGTCCCTTTATATAAAGGGAAAGGGGACAAAAGAAACTGTAAAAATTATAGACAAATAAGTTTACTGAGTATACCAGGAAAAGTGTACGGTAGGGTTATAATTGAGAGAATTAGAGGCAAGACAGAATGTAGGATTGCGGATGAGCAAGGAGGTTTCAGAGTGGGTAGGGAATGTGTAGATCAAGTGTTTACATTGAAGCATATATGTGAACAGTATTTAGATAAAGGCAGGGAAGTTTTTATTGGATTTATGGATTTAGAAAAGGCATATGATAGAGTGGATAGAGGAGCAATGTGGCAGATGTTGCAAGTATATGGAATAGGTGGTAAGTTATTAAATGCTGTAAAGAGTTTTTATGAGGATAGTGAGGCTCAGGTTAGGGTGTGTAGAAGAGAGGGAGACTACTTCCCGGTAAAAGTAGGTCTTAGACAGGGATGTGTAATGTCACCATGGTTGTTTAATATATTTATAGATGGGGTTGTAAAGGAAGTAAATGCTAGGGTGTTCGGGAGAGGGGTGGGATTAAATTTTGGGGAATCAAATTCAAAATGGGAATTGACACAGTTACTTTTTGCTGATGATACTGTGCTTATGGGAGATTCTAAAGAAAAATTGCAAAGGTTAGTGGATGAGTTTGGGAATGTGTGTAAAGGTAGAAAGTTGAAAGTGAACATAGAAAAGAGTAAGGTGATGAGGGTATCAAATGATTTAGATAAAGAAAAATTGGATATCAAATTGGGGAGGAGGAGTATGGAAGAAGTGAATGTTTTCAGATACTTGGGAGTTGAAGTGTCGGCGGATGGATTTATGAAGGATGAGGTTAATCATAGAATTGATGAGGGAAAAAAGGTGAGTGGTGCATTGAGGTATATGTGGAGTCAAAAAACATTATCTATGGAGGCAAAGAAGGGAATGTATGAAAGTATAGTAGTACCAACACTCTTATATGGGTGTGAAGCTTGGGTGGTAAATGCAGCAGCGAGGAGATGGTTGGAGGAAGTGGAGATGTCCTGTTTAAGGGCTATGTGTGGTGTAAATATTATGCAGAAAATTCGGAGTGTGGAAATTAGGAAAAGATGTGGAGTTAATAAAAGTATTAGTCAGAAGGCAGAAGAGGGGTTGTTGAGGTGGTTTGGTCATTTAGAGAGAATGGATCAAAGTAGAATGACATGGAAAGCATATAAATCTATAGGGGAAGGAAGGCGGGGTAGGGGTCGTCCTCGAAAGGGTTGGAGAGAGGGGGTAAAGGAGGTTTTGTGGGCAAGGGGCTTGGACTTCCAGCAAGCGTGCGTGAGCGTGTTAGATAGGAGTGAATGGAGACGAATGGTACTTGGGACCTGACGATCTGTTGGAGTGTGAGCAGGGTAATATTTAGTGAAGGGATTCAGGGAAACCGGTTATTTTCATATAGTCGGACTTGAGTCCTGGAAATGGGAAGTACAATGCCTGCACTTTAAAGGAGGGGTTTGGGATATTGGCAGTTTGGAGGGATATGTTGTGTATCTTTATATGTGTATGCTTCTAAACTGTTGTATTCTGAGCACCTCTGCAAAAACAGTGATAATGTGTGAGTGTGGTGAAAGTGTTGAATGATGATGAAAGTATTTTCTTTTTGGGGATTTTCTTTCTTTTTTGGGTCACCCTGCCTCGGTGGGAGACGGCCGACTTGTTGAAAAAAAAAAAAAAATGTATGTGTAGTGTGACTTAAGTGTAAGTAGAAGCAGCAAGACATACCTAAAATCTTGCATGTTTATGAGACAGACAAAAGACACCAGCAATCCTACCATCATGTAAAACAATTACAGGCTTTTGTTTTACATTCACTTGACAGGACGGTAGTACCTCCCTGGGCAGTTTCTGTCTACCAACTTACTACCTAGGAAAAATATATATATATATTTTTTTTTTAACAAGTTGGCCATCTCCCACCTATACTATACTTCTGAAAAGAGCCAAGTATACTTACTTTTTCTGGGAAACTGGAACTGGCGAAGTATGCTGCAGTAGCACGAGAAATATGATTGAAAGTGTTCCAGAAAAAGACAGCACAAGTTCGTAGCAGCTGTGTGAGCCTTCAGGTACAGATAGGGAAAGGAACAAACTAAAATCATTGGAACTTCCCAAGGAGAAGGAGCGGATGTAAAGGGAAGTAAATTAAGTATGCTCAGCCAACTAGACATGTAGCTTTTAGGTATGAGACGAGAAATTTCCATTGCATTCGACAGAGAAGGCCAATAAATTGATCTATCATGACCGTATTGTGTACTGGAATAAGGAAACCACACATGTATAAAATAGGTTATCAAGGTCATTTTAGCAATAGAAAATTTAAAACTGTATGAAGGGGCCAGATGATAGAATAATCTCTTTTATTTACTGTTTTTTTCTTCTACTGTTAGACAATGGCAGGGCATACTTTGCCAACCCATTTTAGGTGAACAGGGGCAGCAGGCATATAGCCAATATAACCCTGTATTACCCTGAAGATACTGTATAATACATTATTTAAATTGTAACTACTAAAACAATTGATTTTTTTCCAAAAAATTTTTAATGGATTCTACAGTAGAAGGTTTATTAAAACAATACTTTGACAATTAAAATTTACTGTAGTACAGGTACAACACTGATTTCCCGGTACCCCTGGTTAATAAATCTTGCCAGAATACTGATTTTACAAGACAAACACAGATCATGTAATAATAATTGAACAATAATAATTCTTGTGTCTCTAAAGCACCAGGGTTTGCTAGAAACTTAAACATTAATATAAATGAAACAGGTACAATAATATACTGTGCTTAAAAAGAATTACTGTAGGTATAAAAAGCAGTGTAGTACTACGTACCTGACAGCTCAATTAACTCATTAATAGCCATAGCTATTGACAAGTTAGTAGAGCTATTAACCTAACCCTAGCCATAGCTAGGGTTAAAAGTTAGCAAAATGCACTAAGAAATGCACAAAATCAAGGGATCACCACCAACAACTGCTATGTAAACAACGTGAGTGTTCACTACACACAACGCCATCCGTTGCCACCCTCATAATTTTGTCCAGACTAAAACCAAGTTGTAAAATCCGATACAGTACATGAATCACTGAATATTATTCAACAATTCTTTTTATTCTGATACCACTCATCTACCAGGGATCATCATCTGACAAGAATCTCCTCTTTTTTGCAGTGTTCATGTAGGGTCGAAGAACAAACTCTGTATCTGCAGCCCTCTCCTTATCCATGGTTCCCATAATGATGCGATATACTGAAAAAAAAATATACGTATATGTATTGTGTGCAGTATATGTATGTAGTACGTATATATTTTTTATTAACACATCAACCGTTTCCCACCAAGGCAGGGTGACCTGAAAAAGAAGAAACACCTTCATCATCATTCACTCCATCACTGTCTTGCCAGAGGAATGCTTACACTACAGTTAAAAAACTGCAACATATCAACACCCCTTCTTCAGAGCATAGGCACCGTACTTCCCATCTCCTGGACTCATGTTCGGCTAACCGATTTCACTGAATCCCTACATAAATGTTACTCTGCTCACACTCCAACACCAAGTCGGTTCATAAAAACCATTCGTTTCCACTTGCTTCTATCCATAATGCTCATGCATGCTTGCTGGAAGTCTAAGCCCCTTGCACACAAAACTTCCTTTACCTCCTCCCTCCAACCATTCTTAGGATAACCCCTACCTCACCTTCCTTTCACTACAGATTTACATATATGCCCTCTAAGTCATTCTATTTTGTTCTATCCTCTCTAAATGTCCAAACCACCTCAATAACCCTTCCTCTACCTCTGGATAATACTTTTAGAAACCCTGCACCTCCTTCTAATCTTTAAGTTACAGATTCTCTGTATTATATTTCACACTGAACAATGTCCTCGGACACAACATTTCCACTGCCTCCAGCTTTCTTCTTGTTGCAACATTCACCACATAAGTGTGTTAGTACCACTATACCCTCATACATTTACCTCTTTGCTTCCATGGATAACGTAATGTAATTTTTTTTTTTTTTAACAAGTTGGCTGTCTCCCACCAAGGCAGGGTGACTCAAAAAGAAAGAAAATCCTCAAAAAGAAAATACTTTCATCATCCTTCAACACTTTCACCTCACACACACATCATCACTGTTTTTGCAGAGGTGCTCAGAATACAACAGTTTAGAAGCATATACATATAAAGATACACAACATATCTCTCCAAACTGCCAATATCCCAAACCCCTCCTTTAAAGTGCAAGCACTGTACTTCTCATTTCCAGGACTCAAGTCCGGCTATATAAAAATAACTGGTTTCCCTGATTTCTTTTCTTTTAACAAGTCGGCCATTTCCCACCGAGGCAGGGTGACCCAAAAAGAAAGAAAAAATCCCCAAAAAGAAAATACTTTCATCATCCTTCAACACTTTCACCTCACTCACACATATTCACTGTTTTTGCAGAGGTGCTCAAAATACAACAGTTTAGAAGCATATACGTATAAAGATACACAACATATCCCTCCAAACTGCCAATATCCCAAACCCCTCCTTTAAAGTGCAGGCATTGTACTTCCCATTTCCAGGACTCAAGTCCGGCTATATAAAATAATTGGTTTCCCTGAATCCCTTCACTAAATATTACCCTGCTCACACTCCAACAGTTCGTCAGGTCCCAAATACCATTCATCTCCATTCGCTCGTATCTAACACGCTCACGCATGCTTGCTGGAAGTCCAAGCCCCTCGCCCACAAAACCTCCTTTACCCCCTCCCTCCAACCTTTTCGAGGATGAACCCTAACCCACCTTCTTTCCCCAGCAGATTTATACGCTCTTCATGTCATTCTACTTTGATTCATTCTCTCTAAATGACCAAACCACCTAAACAACCCCTCTTCAGCCCTCTGACTAATACTTTTATTAACTCCACACCTTCTCCTAATTTCCACACTCCGAATTTTCTGTATAATATTTACACCACCCATTGCCCTTAGACAGGACATCTCCACTGCCTCCAACCGTCTCCTCGCTGCAGCATTTACAACCCAAGCTTCACACCCATATAAGAGTGTTGGTACTACTACACTTTGCCTCCATAGATAAAGTTTTTTGTCGCCACATATACTACCTCAACGCACCACTCGTCTTTTTTCCCTCATCAATTCTATGATTAACCTCATCCTTCATAAATCCATCCGATGACACGTCAACTCCCAAATATCTGAAAACATTCACTTCTTCCATGCTCCTCCCCAATTTGATATCCAATTTTTCTTTATCTAAATCATTTGGTACTCTCATCGCCTTACTCTTTTCTATGTTCACTTTCAACTTTCTACCTTTAAACACACTCCCAAACTCATCCACTAACCTTTGCAATTTTTCTTTAGAATCTCCCATAAGCACAGTATCATCAGCAAAAAGTAACTGTGTCAATTCCCATTTTGTATTTGATTCCCCATAATTTAATCCCATCCCTCTCCCGAATATCCTAGTATTTACTTCTTTTACAACCCCATCTATAAATATATTAAACAACCATGGTGACATTACACATCCCTGTCTAAGACCTACTTTTACCGGGAAGTAGTCTCCCTCTCTTCTACATACCCTAACCTGAGCCTCGCTATCCTCATAAAAACCCTTTATAGCATTTAGTAACTTACCACCTATTCAATATACTTGCAACATCTGCCACATTGTTCGCCTATCCACTCTATCATATGACTTTTCTAAATCCATAAATGCAATAAAATCTTCCCTACCTTTATCTAAATACTGTTCACATATATGCTTCAATGTAAACACTTGATCTACACATCCCCTACCCACTCTAAAACCTCCTTGCTCATCCACAATCCTACATTCTGTCTTACCTCTAATTCTTTCAATAATAACCCTACTATACACTTTTCCTGGTATACTCTATAACTTTTACAATATCTTTTGTCCCCATTTCCTTTATATAAAGGGACTATACATGCTCTCTGCCAATCCCTAGGTATCTTCCCCTCTTTCATACATTTATTAAACAAAAATACCAACCACTCCAACACTATATCCCCCCCCTGCTTTTAACATTTCTGTCATGATCCCGTCAGTTCCAGCTGCTTTACCCACTTTCATTCTACATAATGCCTCACTCACCTTCTCCACACTCACATCCTGCTTTTCTTCACTCCTAAAAGATGGTATACCTCCCTGGCCAGTGCATGAAATTACCACCTGCCTTTCTTCGTTGACATTTAAAAGTTCCTCAAAATGTTCTCGCCATCTACCCAATACCTCCATCTCCCCATCTACTAACTCTCCTACTCTGTTTTTAACTGACAAATAAATGCATTCCCTAGGCATTCTTAACTTGTTTAACTCCAAATTTTTTTCTTATTTTCATTAAAATTTCTTGACAGTGCCTCTCCCACTCTATGATCTATTCTCCTTCTGCACTCTCTCACCACTCTCTTCACCTTTCTTTTACTCTCTATATACTTTACTCTTCTTATAACACTTCTGCTTTGTAAAAACCTCTCATAAGCTAACTTTTTCTCTTTTATCACACCCTTTACTTCATCATTCCACCAATCACTCCTCTTTCCTCCTGCACCCATCCTCCTATAGCCACAAACTTCTGCCCCACATTCTAATACTGCATTTTTAAAACTATTCCAACCCTCTTCAACTCCCCCACTACTCATACTTGCACCAACCCACTTTTCTTCCAATAGTTGCTTATATATCACCCAAACTTCTTCCTCCCTTAGTTTATACATTTTCACCTCCCTCTTACTTCTTGTTGCCATTTTCCTTGTGATACGAACAGCTCAAAACTCACACAATCATGTAAGTGTATTTAAGTGCTTTTGTAAGTGTATTTTTCGGGGTCTGAAACGAATTAATCTAATTTACATTATTCCTTATGGGAACAAATTCGTTCGGTATCAGCACTGGAACAGCCTTCTGGAACGAATTAAATTCGTGTCCTGAGGTACCACTTTTTTTTTTTTCAACACGTCAGCCACTTCCCACCAGTCAGCTGTTCTAGTTATTATCTCCTCCAGTTTTCCATAACGGAGTAGTTGGAATTTGTCCTCATTGAACATTATTGTTTACCGTTGCCCACTGGAAAACTTTGTTTATATCTTCTTGGAGGTTAACCGCGTCCTCAGCAGATGACAGCCTCATGCAGATCCTAGTATCATCCGCAAAGGATGATACACTTTTGTAAATGCCCTTATTTTCTTCCAGTGCATCGTGTCCCAGTAGTTGTGAGAGGCCGACCCAATTTTGGGAATCTGATTTGCAAGCCCACTCTTTCAAAGATTTTTAAGTGGAAAGTTCTTAGCTTTCAATACTTTCACCATCACTCATACAGGGCACGCGAGAGGGGTAAATGAAAACACTGTCTTTGCAGAAATCTATCGGCGCTTGTACTCATTCATGAAGAAATCAGCTTAGACCGATCCTAAACACAGAGTCGTACTGGGAAATATTTCTGCGTCTGTGTAATATCTCAAGCCCCTCCTTGTTTTTGGCATATGAAAAGAAATATTTTGAATTTCTTTCAATTTCACTAATAGCTTTAAGCAGGCACGGTACTTCCCATTTCCAGGACTCAAGTCTGGCTAACCGGTTTCCCAGAATCCCTGCACAAAATATTACCCTGCTCACATTCCAACAGCTTGTCAGGTTCCAAAAACTATTCATCTCTATTCATTTCTAACATGCTCATGCACACTTGCTGGAAGTCCAAGCCCTTCTCCCACAAAATCACCTTTACCCTGCATTTTTTAAATAAATTATTAAACTGTCTCTAAAACAGCCCAAGATCAATCCAAAAAAATTTCTAAGATACACCAGCATTGCTGAAAGTTTAAAGCCGATTAGAAGAGGCATTCGACAGTTATCACATGTATTCCAACAATTCTGAGTTTATTAACCATGTTAGTAAATTTGGAAAATTTGTACTTATTCAGTCTACACTTAAAGGTGTCATCCTTTCCACAGGATATATCAGACATTATATATTCAAGCCATTTAGGTGAGGCATCCTTATTTCACAAAAATAATACATCAGTTTGAAAATACAACTGGCAATACAACATCTACATATTCCAATAATAACAGAAACCCTCTGTTAAGCAGAATACACTGATGTTGAAAATCTGAAGCCAATCAGAAAAGGCTTTCTCAGTCTACTGCACAGAAATTATAATCAGGAATGGCTTTGAAATTCACAAATTTGTATGAACCTTCCTTGGGTTTTAATTCACCAGTGTAGAAAAATTGAATCCTATCAGACCAGGCAAACTGAAGTTAAAGAAAAACTTTGGAAGACGAAAAATTTTTTTGATAACCAATATAAGTTCCCCTGTCAGGATTACGTATAAAATAACTCACATTTCATACTGAAGCGTGGGCCTATCTCATGAAGAGTAAGGTCTTTTCCACCATCAACTTTCTTGTGAATATGCTGTCTGAAAAGGATCCAGTCATCCCAATTAATGAAAGAAACAACTCTTTGGCTCTCATCTTTAGGAACTGGAAACAGATACTTGAGAATGTTGAGTGTCTGAAATTGAAGAAAAAGAAATAAATAGCAATTTTTAAATCATAAATCAAACTCTAGAATTATTAAAATCCAGGCTTAATGCCAACAGGTATAAATATGAAGACAGAATACAGAAGTAACTTTTATTGAAACAATGCTTCACTTAAGGCAGAACATTATTTACTCTTAGCAAAACATAGTCCCAATAAAAGCTTGTTCTGCATGCTGTGTCTTCATACCCATAAATAGTATCTATGGGCAAGTAAACACTTTTCAGGGTCCGTGCCATAGATCTACGGCTTTACGTTGAGGGTCCAAACCATAGATCTACGCCATGAGCTCAGCTCACCCTGACAAGGTGTGAGCAGTAAATTTGGGCCTAGATATGAGAAAATACATCTATGTGGTATGTGTGCACCACATAAAACAATTACTGCAGCACACAGTGCATAATGAGAGGAAAAAACTGAGACCATAATTTTCAATTAAAACAGCAACTTTTACAGTTGTATTTGCGATTTCTTGGTCTCATTTGATAGAATGGAAGATATATTACAGAAATAGAGATGATTTTGATTGGTTTTAAAACTGGAAATGGCTTGAAACTGAACTCAGAGTAGTAATGTTAAATTTTTGCCGATGTTCAAGAGTAAACAAATGACCTCACACGTCTAATACACGCCAGCTGGTGGGTCTAATATACGTTCACAAATGTGGTGATGTTATTTATACAATTATTACAATATTACATAACAGTAAATCTTTTATTTTTTGGTTTGAATAAAAATTCATTATGTGAATAAAAAATCAAAATGAAATTAATTTGTAAAGCCTGAAAACATAACTAATGAACAGAGGAAATGTTAGTTTAGTGCCAGGAATGGCTGCATTATTTATTCTGGACCCTATTTTGAAACTGGAATATTTTGAACTTTGCATTAAATTGGCCAAATTACCAATTTCCAATCACTTTATTTTGTAGTTGATTATTATTATAATCAAAAAGAAGCGCTAAGCCACAAGGACTATACAGCTTTTTTGTAGTTGAAACATTTGACTTGGCAATTTCTTGTGCTCAATCAATAGAATAGAAGTAATACTAGTGAAATAGCTAAGAATTTGGCCGACTGGAATAATGTAATTGGCCTAAAATGGGAATCAAAGTCGGCAAAATCGCTGATGCATAAATATCGCCAACACATCAAAATTCGCAAGAGCATAATTTCATCAATTTTCCATCAAATTTCATACTTTTTCTTTTATTACCTTCAGAAAAAGATTCTCTACCATTTCATAAGAAAAAATAACAAAATTATTTTTTGAAAATTCTTGGACCCTGGTGCACACTTTGAAATTTGACCTCTGGACCCTGAAAGGGTTAAGATACATTATGAACTTTTTATCCTTTCTTTTATTATTACTTATGTTTTTATATCTCATTTTTAACCTTATGTTCCTTTCTAAACTGATTGAACACGCTGTTTTTGATCAGTTGTTTCCTTTTCTAAAGTAATGTCTTACTGTGTGTTTAGTCTGTGTACACACCCTTTCATGCAGCCAAGATTTCTTTGTGTAATGTTTATAATAATTTGGCACTTAACCCTGTTTAGGAAATGCACTGTTGCTAATTTTCTTGGACCCCTCTGTTGCATTTCATACCACTTATCAAAGATTACTTATAAAATTATCTTTTTGGCTGTGGCCTCAGGGATACCACACTACTGCTTCTAAAATACCTTTCTGGCTGGTCATATCAAGTGGTAGTCAATGATTGTATCTGAGGTGTCTTCTTTGCCCTAATGGCATTTCTTTGGGCTTAGTTCTTGAACCCATACCATACTGTTTGCTATTTATTGTAAGTGGCTTAGCCTTATTGTTGGATGCCTATGGAACTGATTATCATTTGTATGCTGACAAAATATATGTTTACATGCAGGTTCTAAATGTGGAAGATGCAAAACTGTTATAGTTCTCTTTTGCTGGGTATTTGGACCTGGATGGCAAATAAAATTTAGAGTAAGAGAGATTTTGATTGTCAGGGGAAACCTCAGGTGAATACAGAGTGGAGATTTTGGTGCCTTTGATTGTGGTACTCTCAGTTTGTAGCCTGTGGGATCAGTGAAGGATCTGGGTGTCTACCTGGATTCTTCATTGTCATTTGTTGGACACACCAACGAAATTGTTAAATGTTGCACTTCTCATATCCGCAATCTCTATACAGTCAGACAAGTGTTAAACCCGAGGAAGTCATAAAGCACCTGGGAAATGGGAGAAGTAAGGTTCAATCCAAGGAATGGGGGGGGGCCAAGTCCAATTCCTTGAATTAAGAGCTCCTCAGAAACATTAGGGAATTTCTCTTGAAAGGTAAATTTTTATATAATCATACCCTTTTCAGAAAAACCATGAAAAAATTGCATACTGCCACATTCTTGCTTGAACATATTCTAAAATTCCTGACAACCCTTAGTATTCCACAAAACTCCTGGATATTTCCAATTGCTATTACATAGGGGCTCTGGTGGTCTGGTGGCTAACGCTCTCGCTTCACATGGCGAGGGCCTGGGTTCGATTCCCAGCCAGAGTAGAAACATTGGGCGTGTTTCTTTCCACCTGTTGTCTATGTTCCCCACCAAGTAAAGTGGGTACCTGGGTGTTAGTAGACTGGTGTGGGTCACATCCTGGGACACTGACCTAATTTGCCCAACATGCTGAGCATAACAAGGGGCTTTCTATATAGTAGTATGTCAGTGATGTCAGCTAGGCCTATATACCATGTACATGTACTTGTAGTAAATAAAGATATAATAATAATAATATATGCTGTTGGAGAGTTTTATAAGATGCAGATTATACAAGATGCATTTAGATTCTTTTGCACAGTACATGTATTTAATATTGTCTAAAAAGAATACCTCTAAGGCATTTAATAGTTTTATTAATTTTTAAGCAGACACCTTACCCGGGTTCCCAACTTAGTCTTAAAGTTGTGGAAGATAAGGTGTGGATATTGCTCAGACATGGTGCTGATGTTGGGAATATCATGACGCATCACAACATCTGCTAGGGTGAAATATGCTGTTGGACCATTGGGAAGGTGACTGATGACCAGTCCATCTGGATTGCCTCTGTGAATTATTTGAATGCACATGTTGTTACCAGAACATAAAAATATACAGTAAATGGAAAAAAACCATAATCAAAGCAGATACTATAAAATATGGAATAACATGCTGTCATAACTGTAAAAAAAATGACAGATTGAATAACAAAAACCTTAAAAGCAATGTGTCAAGCCACTCATGGTAATTTTGGGGGTAACTATATGCAGTAGGCTTCAGTACTATGCACACTGACAGCATTTTCTTATTTTTAGGGCTTGCAAGCCCAGAGATCTGGAGGATGCGGAAAGAGCTTATGCAACCCGCATGTGTTGCATTAAACACATGATTACAGTATTTTGAAGGCCTTCAGTTCTTCAAACAATGCTATCTGAACCACAAGATATACATTTATCATGGTTTGCACCTGGAAAATATTGGAGAGTGACTCACACACTGAAGTAGCTATTGCAAGAGTGGAAGGCATGAGGTGCAAATATGGGGGAATTCACCAGTAGACCAGCCATCAAGTGAAAACTGCACCTGATTACCCAGGCTCTGGTGCCTGCATCAGACTGTGTGCCATGAGGAACAATGGCCCGACCAACCAAGACCACACTTCAAGAGGCAATGATCTGCAGAGCCACCGCCATTTTAGAAGCTTCTTATAAGAATATTAATGACTTGTCATGTTATTATGATTTTAAGTCACTGATGGTGGCTTTATGGGACTTGAGCTACAATTTGCCACAGCCAGGTTAGCATTAGATTCGTCTGTAAAATCCTACACTGTGGTCATAGTGGGGCTCATGTTAACCTTCCTAAGGTATAAAAATATACCTAGTTGGGTGAATCATATTAGGCTGGTATAGTATAAAAATTAACATACTGGCTTGTTAGATCTAGGACTGGCCTGTCATGGGTCTGAACTTCATTCATCACATATTTTTATTATTTATTATCACACTGGCCGATTCCCACCAAGGCAGGGTGGCCTGAAAAAGAAAAACTTTCACCATCATTCACTCCATCACTGTCTTGCCAGAAGGGTGCTTTACACTACAGTTTTTAAACTGCAACATTAACACCCCTCCTTCAGAGTGCAGGCACTGTACTTCCCATCTCCAGGACTCAAGTCCGGCCTGCCGGTTTCCCTGAACCCCTTCATAAATGTTACTTTGCTCACACTCCAACAGTACGTCAAGTATTAAAAACCATTTGTCTCCATTCACTCCTATCAAACATGCTCACGCATGCCTGCTGGAAGTCCAAGCCACTCGCACACGAAACCTCCTTTACCCCCTCCCTCCAACCTTTCCTAGGCCGACCCCTACCCCGCCTTCCTTCCACTACAGACTGATACACTCTTGAAGTCACTCTGTTTCGCTCCATTCTCTCTACATGTCTGAACCACCTCAACAACCCTTCCTCAGCCCTCTGGACAACAGTTTTGGTAATCCCGCACCTCCTCCTAACTTACAAACTACGAATTCTCTGCATTATATTCACACCACACATTGCCCTCAGACATGACATCTCCACTGCCTCCAGCCTTCTCCTCGCTGCAACATTCATCACCCATGCTTCACACCCATATAAGAGCGTTGGTAAAACTATACTCTCATACATTCCCCTCTTTGCCTCCAAGGACAAAGTTCTTTGTCTCCACAGACTCCTAAGTGCACCACTCACCCTTTTCCCCTCATCAATTCTATGATTCACCTCATCTTTCATAGACCCATCCGCTGACACGTCCACTCCCAAATATCTGAATACATTCACCTCCTCCATACTCTCTCCCTCCAATCTGATATCCAATCTTTCATCACCTAATCTTTTTGTTATCCTCATAACCTTACTCTTTCCTGTATTCACTTTTAATTTTCTTCTTTTGCACACCCTACCAAATTCATCCACCAATCTCTGCAACTTCTCTTCAGAATCTCCCAAGAGCACAGTGTCATCAGCAAAGAGCAACTGTGACAACTCCCACTTTATGTGTGATTCTTTATCTTTTAACTCCACGCCTCTTGCCAAGACCCTCGCATTTTCTTCTCTTACAACCCCATCTATAAATATATTAAACAACCACAGTGACATCACACATCCTTGTCTAAGGCCTACTTTTACTGGGAAATAATTTCCCTCTTTCCTACATACTCTAACTTGAGCCTCACTATCCTTGTAAAAACTCTTCACTGCTTTCAGTAACCTGCCTCCTACACCATACACCTGCAACATCTGCCACAGTGCCCCCCTATCCACCCTGTCATACACCTTTTCCAAATCCATAAATGCCACAAAGACCTCCTTAGCTTTATCTAAATACTGTTCACTTATATGTTTCACTGTAAACACCTGGTCCACACACCCCCTACCCTTCCTAAAGCCTCCTTGTTCATCTGCTATCCTATTCTCCGTCTTACTCTTAATTCTTTCAATAATAACTCTACCATACACTTTACCAGGTATACTCAACAGACTTATCCCCCTATAATTTTTGCACTCTCTTTTGTCCCCTTTGCCTTTATACAAAGGAACTATGCATGCTCTCTGCCAATCCCTAGGTACCTTACCCTCTTCCATACATCTATTAAATAATTGCACCAACCACTCCAAAACTATATCCCCACCTGCTTTTAACATTTCTATCTTTATCCCATCAATCCCGGCTGCCTTACCCCCTTTCATTTTACCCACTGCCTCACAAATTTCCCCCACACTTTACTTTAGAGATGTACAGTATTTCTCCATGGGAAAGTGGAACAGAATACTTCCTCCTTAAGCTATGCGTGTTGTAAGAGGCGACTATAATGCCAGTAGCAAGGGGCTAGTAACCCCTTCTCCTGTATATATTACTAAATTTGAAAGGAGAAACTTTTGTTTTTCCTTTTGGGCCACCCCACCTCGGTGGGATATGGCTGGTATGTTGAAAGAAAGAAAGATGTACGGTATTCAAACAATTAGCAGTGTAACTCATTGCCTTCTCTGAATGTAACACATTCACTGTTTGGTTAACAGTTCCATTTACCTAATTTATAAGCAATCCTATCTAAACAATAGTTTGTTGTTAATATTGATAGAATACCGACGATATGTTAAGTAAAAAGACGCAAATGCAACTAATGTGACATTTTATTGTGGCAACATTTTGCTCTCCAGGAGTTTTGTCAAGCTGTTATAAGCAATACATGGACACAGAGGGTATATATATAGGCTTTGAGTGAGGTGTAGTACAAGTAGAGGTAGTAGTAGTAGTAGTATACATGTGGTGGAAAAGTCAGCTGGTACATGAGAAAGAAAGGTTACAAAAGCTATGGCTTGGGAAGCATAAAAAATAGGTTGGGCAAATGTAAATGGATGAATTTGAGAAGGCATGTATCAGTGTCCCTTCTCTATTGCATAAGAACATAAGAAAGGAGGAACACAGCAGGAGGCCTGTTGGCCCAAACTGGGCCCGTCCTTTCATGTAGTAGCAATTATGTGATGGCAGGGTTTCCTGTTTTCAGGAGGATTCTTGCTAAGACTTCAGGGATGATAAAGCTGTCTTTGTTTTGTTTAACTGTGCCTGGTCACAGACCGGGCCGCGGGGGCGTTTAGAAACAGTGATTAATGCTGATTCAAGGCATTTGCATCTGCAAAAATTATGTTCTTTGATCACTAGTTGGGGGCGTCCCTGAATTTCGTGAGATGATTGACAGAGTTTCGGTGTGGTATGCAGGCGGTGTTCAAGTTATCGTGCCTACATGCATTAATATGTTCATTGTGGCGTGTTTCGAGGTTTCTTGCTGTTCACCTAAATATATCCTGTCACAGCCTCTACAGGGTATAGTGTAAACCCAGTTGCATTCATGTCCTTTTACTAAACAACAGTTTCTATCTCCCTTACAGTACCTACTCTAAAAACTATTTTGAACAAAGACCAGTTTGAAGGGATATGTTGTGAATCTTTATACATACATGCTTCTAAACTGTTGTATTCTGAGCACCTCTGCAAAAACAGTGCTTGTGTGAGTGAGGTGAATGTGTTGAATGATGAAAGTATTTTCTTTTTGGGGATTTTCTTTCTTTTTGGGTCACCCTGTCTTGGTGGGAGACAGCCAACTTGTTGAAAAAAAAAAAATTAAAACCTAAAGCTACATACACTACTTCTATTTTTACTGTCTAAAATACAGCCATGATGCAAACATTAGAATGCCCAAAAGCAAAAATCTTTCATTACTAAACCATGTGCAAAATATTACTAACAACAATGTGAGATTAAGTGCATAAATAATGCTCTTTAAAGAAATCATATTTTGTTGGAGTAAAATACTGAGTGTAATTTAATGAATTGTCATTAGGTAATGGGGGTGTTTCAGAATTAATATACTGACCACTTGTCCAAGTTATTAGATGAATAAAAGCTTGTACAATGAACTATAGTAAGCGTGTATGCACCTGGAGAAGAGAGAAGTGTAGAGGAGAGAGAGAGATTCTGGGAAATGTTGAGTGAATGCATGGGGAGTTTTGAATCAAGTGTGAGAGTAATGGTGGTTGGGGATTTCAATGCTAAAGTGGGTAAAAATGTTATAGAGGGAGTAGTAGGTAAATTTGGGGTGTCAGGGGTAAATGTAAATGGGGAGCCTATGTGTAGAAAGAAATTTGGTAATAAGTAATACATATTTTATGAAAAAGAGGATAAATAAATATACAAGGTACGATGTAGCACGTAATGAAAGTAGTTTGTTAGATTATGTAATAGTGGATAAAAGGTTGATGGGTAGGCTCCAGGATGTACATGTTTATAGAGGAGCAACTGATATATCGGATCATTATTTAGTTGTAGCTACAGTTAGAGTAAGAGGTAGATGGAAAAAGAGGAAGGTGGCGACAACAAGTAAGAGGGAGGTGAAAGTGTATAAACTAAGGGAGGAGGAAGTTCGGGCGAGATATAAGCGACTATTGGCAGAAAGGTGGGCTAGTGCAAAGATTAGTACTGGGGGGGTTGAAGAGGGTTGGAATAGTTTTAAAAATGCAGTATTAGAATGTGGGGCAGAAGTTTGTGGTTATAGGAGGGTGGGGGCAGGAGGAAAGAGGAGTGATTGGTGGAATGATGAAGTAAAGGGTGTGATAAAAGAGAAAAAGGTAGCTTACGAGAGTTTTTTACAAAACAGAAGTGTTATAAGAAGAGCAGAGTATATGGAGAGTAAAAGAAAGGTGAAGAGAGTGGTGAGAGAGTGCAAAAGGAGAGCAGATGATAGAGTGGGAGAGGCACTGTCAAGAAATTTTAATGAAAATAAGAAAAAATTTTGGAGTGAGTTAAACAAGTTAAGAAAGCCTAGGGAAAGTATGGATTTGTCAGATAAAAACAGAGTAGGGGAGTTAGTAGATGGGGAGAGGGAGGTATTAGGTAGATGGCGAGAATATTTTCAGGAACTTTTAAATGTTAAGGAAGAAAGGGAGGCAGTAATTTCATGCACTGGCCAGGGAGGTATACCATCTTTTAGGAGTGAAGAAGAGCAGAATGTAAGTGTGGTGGAGGTACGTGAGGCATTACGTAGAATGAAAGGGGGTAAAGCAGCTGGAACTGATGGGATCATGACAGAAATGTTAAAAGCAGGGGGAGATATAGTGTTGGAGTGGTTGGTACTTTTGTTTAATAAATGTATGAAAGAGGGGAAGGTACCTAGGGATTGGTGGAGAGCATGTATAGTCCCTTTATATAAAGGGAAAGGGGACAAAAGAGATTGTAAAAATTATAGAGGAATAAGTTTACTGAGTATACCAGGAAAAGTATACGGTAGGGTTATAATTGAAAGAATTAGAGGTAAGACAGAATGTAGGATTGCGGATGAGCAGGGAGGCTTCAGAGTGGGTAGGGGATGTGTAGATCAAGTGTTTACATTGAAGTATATATGTGAACAGTATTTAGATAAAGGTAGGGAAGTTTTTATTGCATTTATGGATTTAGAAAAGGCATATGATAGAGTGGATAGAGGAGCAATGTGGCAGATGTTGCAAGTATATGGAATAGGTGGTAAGTTACTAAATGCTGTAAAGAGCTTTTATGAGGATAGTGAGGCTCAGGTTAGGGTGTGTAGAAGAGAGGGAGAATACTTCCCGGTAAAAGTAGGACTTAGACAGGGATGTGTAATGTCACCATGGTTGTTTAATATATTTATAGATGGGGTTGTAAAAGAAGTAAATGCTAGGGTGTTCGGGAGAGGGGTGGGATTAAATTATGGGGAATCAAATTCAAAATGGGAATTGACACAGTTACTTTTTGCTGATGATACTGTGCTTATGGGAGATTCTAAAGAAAAATTGCAAAGGTTAGTGGATGAGTTTGAGAATGTGTGTAAAGGTAGAAAGTTGAAAGTGAACACAGAAAAGAGTAAGGTGATGAAGGTATCAAATGATTTAGATAAAGAAAAATTGGATATCAAATTGGGGAGGAGGAGTATGGAAGAAGTGAATGTTTTCAGATACGTACTTGGGAGTTGACGTGTCGGCGGATGGATTTATGAAGGATGAGGTTAATCATAGAATTGATGAGGGAAAAAAGGTGAGTGGTGCGTTGAGGTATATGTGGAGTCAAAAAACGTTATCTATGGAGGCAATGAAGGGAATGTATGAAAGTATAGTAGTACCAACACTCTTATATGGATGTGAAGCTTGGGTGGTAAATGCAGCAGCGAGGAGACGGTTGGAGGCAGTGGAGATGTCCTGTCTAAGGGCAATGTGTGGTGTAAATATTATGCAGAAAATTCGAGTGTGGAAATTAGGAGAATGTGTGGAGTTGATAAAAGCATTAGTCAGAGGGCAGAAGAGGGGTTGTTGAGGTGGTTTGGTCATTTAGAGAGAATGGATCAAAGTAGAATGACATGGAAAGCATATAAATCTATAGGGGAAGGAAGGAGGGGTAGGGGTCGTCCTCGAAAGGGTTGGAAAGAGGGGGTAAAGGAGGTTTTGTGGGCTAGGGGCTTAGACTTCCAGCAAGCGTGCATGAGCGTGTTAGATAGGAGTGAATGGAGGCGAATGATACTTGGGACCTGACGATCTGTTGGAGTGTGAGCAGGGTAATATTTAGTGAAGGGATTCAGGGAAACCAGTTATGTTCATATAGTCGGACTTGAGTCCTGGAAATGGGAAGTACAATGCCTGCACTTTAAAGGAGGGGTTTGGGATATTGGCAGTTTGGAGAGATATGTTGTGTATCTTTATATGTATATGCTTCTAAGCTGTTGTATTCTGAGCACCTCTGCAAAAGCAGTGATAATGTGTGAGTGTGGTGAAAGTGTTGAATGATGATGAAAGTATTTTCTTTTTGGGGATTTTCTTTCTTTTTTGGGTCACCCTGCCTCGGTGGGAGACGACCGACTTGTTGAAAAAAAAAAAAAAAAAATGAACTAACCTGGTTTCATGCAAAATGATGAAGTCTGTCACCTGATTTGCACAACATGCCTCCACCAGCTGCTTATTTGCATAATTACCTCGATTTAGGCGCTGAGAATTGGGAAACAAAAGCTTCACTTCCTGTTCAGAAAAGAAATAAATACAAGAAAAAATTATTAATTACACAATAGGTATTAACCTCCTGCAGAACAAGTATTCAGTGGAATTTATTGTATTGCTATTTAATTGCAGTAAAGGTCATGAAGTGCCTGGGCAATGAGAAATATATAGGTTCAAACTGAGGAGAGTAGCTCAAATTCCTTGGATCAAGTGCCCTTTACTAGTATCAAAGCACACCCCACCCTCATGGTTACTAATTTATTAATAGTTTTGTGGTCTCAAAAGCTATTATGGTACAAGGAACAGGCACAACTAATGTATTTTATAAACAAAACTATGGCCTTGAAGGGCCCAAACACAAATAAATTACATCAAATGGCTGATCAAGTAGTCAAACTCCTCTGCCCCCTTCCCCAATCTTCTTCCCACTGAACTATAATGAATTCTATATCACATTAATTTTTTGATGCTATATACAGTATGTGACATTTTCACTTTTGAAAATTTTCAGTAGTATTTGTAATTAGTTCTCATAATGCTGCTGCGCTATTCAGAGCAATTTTCTAATTTTCCATTCTTTTCAACATAATCTTTAATATCATTCATATCCCTTACTGTGCTATGAACACTGTATGTGCTATCTTAATTAACTAAAGTATCAGAATTATTCCTGACTAACATCAATTTAAACCTTCAACCCTAGGTAAATTCTATTTACTGTACTATAAATAGTCTAAACATTCTATAGTTGCTGGGTCACCTCATGGACACAACCCAGGCTGAGACTACTCCGGCAAATCAGACAAGAATGTACTGTAAATAGAATTTACCTACATTTACTGTACTGTAAATGGAAGTCTTGAGTGCTAGGGGCTTGGGCATTCAACAGGCTTATGTGAGCATATCAGACAGGAATGGAGGAGTGTTTTTTTTATGACTTAAAATGCTGCTGGAGTGTGAGCAAGGTAACATTTATGAAGAGATTTAAAGAAACCACTTAACCATACTCAAGTCCTGGAGGTGGGAAGTACAGTGCCTGTACTGTGAAAGAGGGATGAAGATGTTGTAGTCTGGAGAGTCATATGAACTGTGATGTCAGCATGCTTCTAACATGATAGTGATTGAATGAGTGACAATGAAAGTTTTTTTTTTTGTCACCTATGTCAGTGGAAAATGGCCAGTGTGTTTAAAACAATAAAAAAATTAAAACAAAAGCATATTATAACAACAATATCCTAATCATAAATTACTAAGTCAATTTTAGGTTTTTAACTTATTACAAATACAGTGGACCCCTGCCTTACGAACGCACCGTGTTACGTTAAATCCGCCATACGAAGCATTTGAACGCAAAAATTTTGCCTCGCCTCACGATAAAAAACTCGCCTTACGTGATTTGTCCGGGACACGTCCCACGTGTGGCCTCAGCACCAGTGCTTACAAGCCAGCCAGTGCGGTTGTATCTACACATACATTCGGTACATTTCACATTATCCCAGTGTTTTTAGTACTTGTAACTGCAAAATAAGTCACCATGGACCCCAAGAAAGCTTCTAGTGCCATCCCTGTGGTAAAAAGAGCAAGAATTAGTATGGAATTGAAAAAAGAGATTAAGGAAATGTGTGCAAAGTGGGATGAAAATCACCCTAACACAGCTACTGCAAGCCGTGTTGGCAACCTGTACAATGATAATGTTATGGCCCAATTTAGGAAAGTCTTAAAGGAACGGGAGGTACAGAGCTCTATGGACAGATTTGTTGTGCGACAGAGGTCCAGTGACTCTGAAGCTGGTCCTAGTGGCATTAAAAGAAGAAGGGAAGTAACCCTGGAAAAGGACTTGCTACCTCAAGTCCTAATGGAAGGGGATTCCCCTTCTAAACAATAACTTCCACACTCTCCCCTCCTCCCATCCCATCAATCATCACCAGATCTTCAATAAAGGTAAGTGTCATGTATTCTATTCTTAGCAGAGTAGTAATTGTGCATGTCTTCTTCAGTTTGTGTGTATTAAAATTAATATTTCATGTGGTAAAAAATTTTTTTTTTTCATACTTTGGGGTGTCAGGAACGGATTAATTTGATTTCCATTATTTCTTACAGGGAAAATTAATTCGGCTAACGATAATTTCGGCTTACGATGAGCTCTCAGGAACGGATTAATATCGTAAGGCAGGGGTCCACTGTAAATTTAAAGTGATTATTCAGACCTTTGCAAATTGTTTAAGTTTAGACGATGGATCTCGGGATGTTGTGATGACAATCTTGGGGTCTTCCACACCAGCCCATCTGTACTCATCATCAACATTGGTTGAACCACCTGCAGCTTCTCCACCCAGTTCTACAGCTAACTGAGGTCCAGGGTCATCCCAATCACCAGCAGCCATGAGCCTCAAAGCCTTCTTTTGCAGGGCAGTGGGAATTTCTTTACCCTCTGCAATAATAATACATAAAGAAATCAGATATACAGTAATTAATATAAAAAGGACTAGGGTACTCAGCTGTTATGTTTTCAAGTTAATCAAGACATTCATTGTATTGGACTATGATGGTTAAAATGTTTTTTTATAATAACATGTTAAAACTAAAACAGGAACATGCAGCTGTGATACGAGTATAATGTCTGCACCTTCAAAAACAAAAAATACAGTGTTACAACAGAAAGCTTTCCGATATGAAAAAAAAAATAACTTTTAAAATTAAGAAGTATGAATCATGAAGAAAGACTGAAGGATGGAAAGACAAATAATAAGATGGAATATGAAACTACAGCTTCTCCTCACTTAACAATCAAGTTCCATTCCTAAGACTACGTCGGTAAACAAATTTATCGCTAAGCAAGGAGCATACTATAATGGTAGTGGGTTTGTCAGCCACCTTTGATACTGTTTTAATGTCACCTATGAACCATTTATAACATTTTCAGTATATTTTTAAATGTTTATACAGTAGTGTACTGTATACTGTAATAAACAGAATAGAGGAAATCAGCTCTAATATACATAATTTAGGTATGCATACTGGTCAGAGAGCCCATTGTAAGTCCAAGTCATCAGTATATAAGTACATCACTAAGTGAGGCGAGGCTGTACTGTACTTTTAAATTTGTAAAATCATGTGAAAATGCAGACAAGAGTATTTCTTGATATGGAAACATAATGCCATAATTTAAGCTATGTAAGAAGCAGTGCAGAAGGGATATTATAATATAAGCTCTATTTATGTAACTATAAACAGGTGTGCAAATACAAATATTGTATATACGTATATACTGAATGCAATATAATAATGATATACAATACAGTGGACCCCTGGTTAACGAACTTTTTTCATTCCAGTAGTATGTTCAGGTGCCAGTACTGACCGAATTTTTTCCCATAAGGAATATTGTGAAGTAGATTAGTCCATTTCAGACCCCCAAACATACACGTACAAACGCACTTACATAAATACACTTACATAATTGGTCGCATTTGGAGGTGATTGTTAAGCGGGGGTCCACTGTACTGGTAAGTAGACAAATAGGACATATGTGCAACAGTAAAGTATCTTTATTCATAAATGTTTTGCCTATGCAGTAGGCTTCATCAGTCATGTACAGAGGTGGTAAATATGGAGACAGCAGAAGTAGTGGAGAGGTAAAGATGTTATGATCAATTCATCAACCTTGAAGTAGTTTAAGGTGGAGAGTCCCTCAATCTGGAGATGTGTTCAACTTCAGTACTCAGAAAATCATAAAAAAACACGTTTGTTAACCTCCCAATAGTGTATACAAATGTATTTAGTTGGATGAATCTTATTCCAGAATGGTCCAATGGATAACACACTAGCCTGAGAGCTTAAGGACTTGCTTACCATGGGATCAAGTCTTACCCATTTTATGATATAGCTTCACTGTTCAGGACTATGAAGGTGAACACATCTCCAGGCTGAGGGACTGACCACCTCAAGCTACTTACTGAAAGCTGATGAACTGATCATGTCATCTTTACCTCCCCACTGCTGCTTTCTCCATATTCACCATCTCTGTATTCGACTGAAAAAAGTTACCTAACTATTGCACATCTGACTCGTCCACATATACGGTAATATTAAGTCTATATCTCCTTGATATGAAAGCAGTATTAAGAACGAGCCATAATTATAACAATAACAGTATGGAAATACCACAATATTAATAAAATAAAAACAAACCTTTCAGTGATGCTTTGATTGTGTCTTTCCTCTGCTGCATAGCAGCATGACGACCCTCCATACTCTTGCGGTACAGATATTCTCGACGAAGTCTTGCCTGTCGCCTTAGGCTAAACTCACTCTGTATCAAATAAAGGTGATTTAGTTGTGGGCACCAATAAAAAGTTAATAGACAATCCAAATGTCGTGATGAATGGTTTGAAAAACCGACAAGTTGAAGATTGAGACACTTATGCAGCATATGGAAATCTTTATTCAGGAAACGTTTCGCCACACAGTGGCTTCATCAGTCCAATACAAAGAGGAAGGCGTAAGGAGAGGAGGAGAATGAGGTAATCAGTCCCTGATTACCTCATTCTCCTCCTCTCCTTACGCCTTCCTCTTTGTATTGGACTGATGAAGCCACTGTGTGGCGAAACGTTTCCTGAATAAAGATTTCCATATGCTGCATAAGTGTCTCAATCTTCAATCCAAATGTCCCCAGGATCCATAAGGACTGCAGTAAAGTCCTGTAATTAACTCAAATTTAAATATTATGTTTATGTAACTGTGGAATATTATGTTTATGTAACTGTGATTATTTAACAATGAATCAACATTACTTTTTACGATAAAACACTTATTACATTTAGGTAAAAGTGCTAAGCCCGTAGGGGCCATAACACCTGAGGAATGGTTGGAAATCGGGTTTAATCCAAGGAAAAACTAAAACATATAAGAACCATTAATAATACATTCTACTTTGTAATTAGCTTCATTTTATTTTCACACCCAACCTTTATTATCACATTCATGGCAGAGATCTAAACCCACTGGTAAACCAGCCGCTGAAAACGGCGGCTGGTGTACCATGTATTTTAATGCTACCATTTACTGTCAAATATGTTTTTATGGAAAATCCTAATAATTGTTATCAAAAGGCTTTTACTTACCATTCTGAAGTTAGTGATGAGGAAAACTTTCCAAACACGTGTTAGCTGTCTACTGTTGTAGTTGTTGTTGTTGGGTTACTCAGGGCCACCAAAACTGACGCTTTATTAAGCTTTCCCCTCAAGGAAGGTTCCTTGATGTTGGTGAGGGGCTCTTGATTTAGGGAATTGGATCTGTGCTCCAGTTCCCCGAATTAAGCCTGAATGCCTTCCACATCCCCCCCCCAGGCGCTGTATAATCCTCCGGGTTTAGCGCTTCCCCTTGATATAATAATCAATTTATTAAGCTTTACCACCCAGGAGTCTGGAGACAAACAATTTTGCCCAAATCTTGGCAGGAATGAGAGAAAAAAAAAACGTTTTCTCTGGAAGGGTAACCCCTCAAGGAAGGTTCCTTGATGTTGGTGAGGGGCTCTTGATTTAGGGAATTGGAACTGTGCTCCAGTTTCCCAAATTAAGCCTGAATGCCTTCCACATCCCCCCCCAGGCGCTGTATAATCCTCTGGGTTTAGCGCTTCCCCCTTGATTATAATAATAATAATAATAATCTGGAAGGGTAAACGAAAACAACAAAAAATCAACTTAGATCAGGTGAACTCCAGGCCTAAACTCCGGCAGGGCAGGTGAGGCGTCCTGCTCCTTGAGCCACACGTCAGTACTTCATAATAATAATAATAATAATAATAATAATAATAATAATAATAATAATAATAATAATAATAATATCTTTATTTACTACAAGTACATGGTATACAGTCCTAGCTGACATCACTGACATACTACTATGTAGAAAGCCCCTGTTATGCTGAACATTTCGGGCAAATTAGGTCAGAGTTCCAGGATGCGACCCACACCAGTCGACTAACACCCAGGTACCATGGGTAAGCCTACTAACAATGGTTATAAATGACCATAATTTTTAAAGGGGTGGACCGGTAAGCCAGCGGAAGGCCTCGGTCAGATGACCAAAATCTCCAAAGGCGGGTCATCATCTGACTAAGACCCGCGTCAGGAAACATTTGTCCTGTTTCCTGACGAACCTTACCTAAACCTAACCCAGGTACCCATTTTACTGATGGGGAACATAGACAACAGGTGGAAAGAAACTCGCCAAATGTTTCTACTCTGGCTGGGAATCGAACTCAGGCCCTAGCCGTGTGAAGCGTGAGCTTAACCACAAGGTTATAACTCACCATAATTTGTAAAGGGGTGGACCGGTAAGCCAGCGGAAGGCCTGGAGTTTATCAAAAGCTCTAACGGCGGGTCATCATCTGACAGACCCGCGTCAGGAAACACTTGTCCTGTTGTAGATAAATGGTTCAGAGAACCGATTAGCTGATAAATTAGACACTTATGCAACACTTAGGTATCTTTATTAAGGAAACATTTCACCATAGCAGCTTCATCAGTCCATTCAAAGGAGAATGGTGAAGAACAGAAGGAGTTTGAGGTAATCAGTTCCTCAACCTTGAGTCGATGTAATAAGACCATCAGTCTTGAAAAGAACACATCATATGCGCAAAGTGGCTTATATCTGACACCTGCCTCTCAAACAGGCTCTTCCTGTCCACTTTGTACGTCCTGGAGGTTACCTGGAGGTTATTCCGGGGATCAACGTCCCCGCGGCCCGGTCCATGACCAGGCCTCCCGATGGATCAGGACCTGATCAACTAGGCTGTTACTGCTGGCCGCACGCAGTCCAACGTACGAGCCACAGCCCGGCTGATCCGGCACTGACTTTAGGTATCTGTCCAGCTCTCTCTTGAAGGCAGCCAGGGGCTTATTGGCAATTCCCCTAATGCTTGATGGGAGGCTGTTGAACAGTTTTGGGCCCCGGAAACTTATGGTGTTTTCCCTTAGTGTACCAATGGCGCCCCTACTTTTTATTGGGGGCATTTTGCATCGCCTGCCCAGTCTTTTACTTTCGTAGGGAGTGATCTGTGTGCAGATCTGGGACCATTCCTTCCAAGATTTTTCAAGTGTAGATTATGATAATCCTCCCCCCCCAGTACCAACAATACCACCAGTCCGATGACATTCTTCTTTGCAAATATACAGGGTCTAAAGCCAGCAACAAACAACAAAATACCCTTCATCCGTGGACTGCTTGCAGAGGCAAAGGCAATGTTCGCGGCTTTCACTGAGACCCACATAAAGGATCACTTGGACAACGAAATATGGATCCCAGGCTACAACCTATCCAGATGGGACAGAGTGAACAGGTAAAAAGGGGGGGGGGGGGGGTTGGCCTGTACATTGCAGAGTCACTTGTTTGCACAGAACTGCTAAATGCCTCAAATGATGTAGTGGAAGTTTTAGCAGTAAAGGTCGAGAATCAAAACCTAGTCATTGTGGTAGTCTACAAGCCTCCGGATGCAACATCCCAGCAATTCCAGGAACAGCTGTTAAAAATTGACCACTGTCTGGAAAATCTTCCAGCTCCTGCACCCAACATCTTGCTCCTGGGAGATTTCAACTTAAGGCATCTAAAATGGAGGAATATAGCAAATAATATTGTTGCAGTAATAACACCAGGAGGCAGCTCTGAGGAAAACTCACACTCACACGAGCTTTTAAATCTCTGCACAAAATTCAATTTAAACCAGCAAATAATAGAGCCTACTAGACTGGAGAATACACTAGACCTCATCTTCACTAACAATGATGATCTGATAAGAAATGTCACCATATCAAAAACAATATACTCAGATCACAACATAATTGAGGTTCAGACATGTATGCGTGGAGCCCCAGACCGACATAATGAGACTAGTCACGAGGAAGCATTCACCAAATTCAACTTCAATAACAAAAACATAAAGTGGGACCAAGTAAACCAAGTCCTAACCGATATAAGCTGGGAAGATATACTAAGCAACACAGACCCCAACTTATGCCTAGAACAGATTAACTTGGTGGTACTCGATGTATGCACAAGGCTTATTCCTCTAAGAAAAAGGAGGAGTAGATGTAAAATAGAAAGAGACAGGTGCTCCCTTTACAGGCGACGGAAAAGAATAACAGAGCGGCTAAAAGAGGTCAATATATCTGAAATGCGTAGGGAGACACTGGTCAGAGAAATAGCAAGCATCGAACTTAAGCTAAAGGAATCTTATAGGAGTCAGGAATCGCGGGAAGAACTAAAAGCCATAAATGAAATCGAAAGAAACCCAAAGTATTTCTTCTCCTATGCCAAATCAAAGTCGAGAACAACGTCCAGTATTGGGCCCCTACTTAAACAAGATGGGTCCTACACAGATGACAGCAAGTAAATGAGTGAGCTACTCAAGTCCCAATATGACTCAGTTTTTAGCAAGCCGCTAACCAGACTGAGAGTCGAAGATCAAAATGAATTTTTTATGAGAGAGCCACAAAATTTGGTTAACACAAGCCTATTCGATGTTATCCTGACGCCAAATGACTTCGAACAGGCGATAAATGACATGCCCATGCACTCTGTCCCAGGGCCAGACTCATGGAACTCCGTGTTCATCAAGAACTGCAAGAAGCCCCTATCACGAGCCTTTTCCATCCTATGGAGAGGGAGCATGGACACGGGGGTCGTCCCACAGTTACTAAAAACAACAGACATAGCCCCACTCCACAAAGGGGGCAGTAAAGCAACAGCAAAGAACTACAGACCAATAGCACTAACATCCCATATCATAAAAATCTTTGAAAGGGTTCTAAGAAGCAAGATCACCACCCATCTAGAAACCCATCAGTTACACAACCCAGGGCAACATGGGTTTAGAACAGGTCGCTCCTGTCTGTCTCAACTATTGGATCACTACGACAAGGGCCTAAATGCACTAGAAAATAAAAAGAATGCAGATGTAATATATACAGACTTTGCAAAAGCCTTCGACAAGTGTGACCATGGCGTAATAGCGCACAAAATGAGTGCTAAAGGAATAACAGGAAAAGTCGGTCGATGGATCTATAATTTCCTCACTAACAGAACACAGAGAGTAGTCGTCAACAGAGTAAAGTCCGAGGCAGCTACGGTGAAAAGCTCTGTTCCACAAGGCACAGTACTCGCTCCCATCTTGTTCCTCATCCTCATATCCGACATAGACAAGGATGTCAGCCACAGCACCGTGTCTTCCTTTGCAGATGACACCCAAATCTGCATGACAGTGTCTTCCATTGCAGACACTGCAAGGCTCCAGGCGGACATCAACCGAATCTTTCAGTGGGCTGCAGAAAACAATATGAAGTTCAATGATGAGAAATTTCAGTTACTCAGATATGGTAAACACGAGGAAATTAAATCTTCATCAGAGTACAAAACAAATTCTGGCCACAAAATAGAGCGAAACACCAACGTCAAATACCTGGGAGTGATCATGTCGGAGGATCTCACCTTCAAGGACCATAACATTGTATCAATCGCATATGCTAGAAAAATGACAGGATGGATAATGAGAACCTTCAAAACTAGGGAGGCCAAGCCCATGATGACACTCTTCAGGTCACTTGTTCTATCTAGGCTGGAATATTGCTGCACACTAACAGCACCTTTCAAGGCAGGTGAAATTGCTGACCTAAAAATGTACAGAGAACCTTCACGGCGCGCATAACGGAGATAAAACACCTCAATTACTGGGAGCGCTTGAGGTTCCTAAAACTGTATTCCCTGGAACGCAGGCGGGAGAGATACATGATTATATACACCTGGAAAATCCTAGAGGGACTAGTACCGAACTTGCACACGAAAATCACTCACTACGAAAGCAAAAGACTTGGCAGACGATGCAACATCCCCCCAATGAAAAGCAGGGGTGTCACTAGCACGTTAAGAGACCATACAATAAGTGTCAGGGGTCCGAGACTGTTCAACTGCCTCCCAGCATACATAAGGGGGATTACCAACAGACCCCTGGCAGTCTTCAAGCTGGCACTGGACAAGCACCTAAAGTCGGTTCCTGACCAGCCGGGCTGTGGCTCGTACGTTGGTTTGCGTGCAGCCAGCAGCAACAGCCTGGTTGATCAGGCTCTGATCCACCAGGAGGCCTGGTCACAGACCGGGCCGCGGGGGCGTTGACCCCCGGAACTCTCTCCAGGTAAACTCCAGGTATCTCTCCCTCCTGCGTTCCAACGAGTACAAATCAAGTGCTTCCAAGCGTTCCCAGTAGTTAAGGTGCTTGACAGAACTTATACGTGCAGTAAAGGATCTCTGTATACTCTCTAGATCTGCGATTTCACCTGCTTTGAATGGAGATGTTAATGTATAGCAGTATTCCAGCCTAGAGAGAACAAGTGATTTGAAAAGGATCATCATTGGCTTGGCATCTCTCGTTTTGAAAGTTCTCATTATCCATCCTATCATTTTCTTTGCACGTGCGATCGTGGCACTGTTGTGATCCTTGAAAGTGAGATCCTCAGACATTACTACTCCCAGGTCCCTTACATTATTTTTCCGCTCTATTGTATGGCCGGAGTCAGTAGTATACTCTGTTCTAGTTATTATCTCCTCCAGTTTTCCATAACGGAGTAGTTGGAATTTGTCCTCATTGAACATCATATTGTTTACCGTTGCCCACTGGAAAACTTTGTTTATATCTTCTTGGAGGTTAACCGCGTCCTCAGCAGATGACAGCCTCATGCAGATCCTAGTATCATCCGCAAAGGATGATACGGTGCTGTGGTGTATATCTCTGTCTATGTCTGATATGAGGATAAGGAATAAGATGGGGGCGAGTACTGTGCCTTGTGGAACAGAGCTCTTCACTATGGCAGCCTCCGATTTAACTCTGTTGACCACTACTCTTTGTGTTCGATTTGTTAGGAAGTTGAAGATCCATCTCCCCACTTTCCCAGTTATTCCTTTAGCACGTATTTTATGGGCTATTACGCCATGATCGCATTTGTCAAATGCTTTTGCAAAGTCTGTGTATATTACATCTGCATTCTGATTTTCTTCCAGTGCATCCAAGGCCATGTCATAGTGAACCAGTAGTTGTGAGAGGCAGGAGCGACCTGCCCTGAACCCATGTTGCCCTGGATTGTGCAGATTTTGGGAATCCAGGTGATTTGCAATCCTGCTTCTTAGCACTCTTTCAAAGATTTTTATGATGTGGGACGTCAGAGCTATTGGTCTATAGTTCTTAGCTAATGCTTTGCTGCCACCTTTATAGTGGGGCTATATCCGTTGTTTTAAGTGACTGTGGAATTTCACCCATGTCCAAGCTCCTCCTCCATAGTGTACTTAGGGCACGCGAGAGGGGTTTCTTGCAGTTCTTAATGAAAACAGAGTTCCACGAGTCTGGGCCCGGGGCTGAGTGCATAGGCATGTTGTCAATGGCTTTTTCGAAATCTATCAGAATTAGGGTAATGTCGGAAATCTGGCATACATTTATGGAGTTTTGAGGCTCTTTCATGAAGAAATCATTTGGGTCGTCGATCCTCAGACCGATTAGTGGTTCACTAAACACAGAGTCGTACTGGGATTTCAATATTTCGCTCATTTCCTTGTTGTCATCTGTGTAAGTCCCATCCTGTCTGAGTAAGGGCCCGATACTAGATGTGGTATTTGCCTTGTTTTTGGCATATGAAAAGAAATATTTTGAATTTCTTTCAATTTCCCTAATAGCTTTAAGCTCCTCCTACCTCTCCTGGTTCCTGTAAGAGTCATTTAACTTAAGCTCGATAGTTTCCACTTCCCTGGTCAGCGCCTCCTTTCATGTATCAGATATTCTAGCACTCCTGAGGAGCTCAGTGACTCTTCGTCGTCTTCTGTAGAGGGAGCGTCTTTCTCTCTCCAGTTTACTCCTGGGAATATGCCTAGAACATGCTTCGGCTGCCAGGAAGTTGATCCTTTCAAGGCACTGGTTTGGATCCATGTCATTTAAGACATCTTCCCAACATGTTTCGTTTAGGACATGGTTTACCTGGTCCCAGTTGATGTTCTTGTTGTTGAAGTTGTATTTTGTGAAGACACCTTCACAGGTACATGCATTCTGCTGATCAGGACCCCTATGCATGTACGTCTGGACTTCAATTAGGTTGTGTTCGGAATTAGTTGTTTTTGATATTCTTATGTCTCTTATCAGGTCCTCATTATTTGTGAAGATAAGGTCAAGTGTGTTTTCTAGTCTTGTTGGCTCCACTATCTGCTGGCTTAAGGTGTGTTTTTCACAGAGATTTAGTAGCTCATGTGCGTGTGACCTTTCATCTGCGCTACCTCCGGGGATTGTTTCAGCTATAACATTATTTGCTACATTCTTCCATTCTGTATGCCTTAGGTTGAAATCACCAAGCAGTAAGATGTTTGGGGATGGAGCTGGAAGGTTTTCCAAACAGTAATCAATTTTCAGTAGTGTTCCTTGAACTGTTGTGAGGTTGCATCTGGTGGCTTGTATACAACCACAATGACTAGGTTTTGGTTCTCGATCTTTACTGATAGAACTTCAACTACCTCATTTGTGGTGTTCAGCAACTCCGTGCAGATAAGGGACTCTTTGACATACAGGCCAACCCCCCCCCCTTGTTGCCTGTTTTTTGTCGCATCTAAAAAGGTTGTAACCACTTATCCATATTTCACTGTCAAAATGATCTTTTTTGTGAGTCTCTGTGAAGGCTGCAAACGTTGCATTAGACTCCTCTAGAAGTCCACTGATAAAAGGTATTTTGTTGTTGGTGGATGGCTTAAGGCCCTGTATATTAGCAAATATGAACGAGGTTGTATTCTGTGTTTGTTGGGGGGATTTTGTTATTGGCATCAGTAGTTGTAATTCTGGAGGGCCATGGGTGGCCACTGGCTGCGCCTCCAGTCCAACAAGGCTCCAAGGTGGTGGACTATTTTTGTTATTTCCTTCCATTTTCTTTTTCCGTTTCCTGCCACTAAAAAATCACCTGGAGCTGGGTTGTCGTAGCTACTGTTGTTTGTCTTGTGGGGTCTGTGCCTCCTGGTTCCTTTTAGATGGTATGCAGGGCGGTCGATGTTGTAACACTGCTTCTGGAGGACCGAAGAGTGGCACATTTTTGGGTGAAAGAAAGTACAGGAAGAAGGACGACACACTCCTTTAAACAGGAGGTCGCTACATTTTTTGGGATGGTCAAAGTTGCATGTCCCATTTTTTTCCCTGTTATTCCATGCTTACAGATGCCCCAAGCATAATATTTGCACAAATTCACCCTTGGTTGAGAATTGTTGGGAGGTGCGTTGTCAATTTCTGCAGGTTCTGGGACTGCACTATAATCCTCAGTATCCAAGCCAGGGCCACCCCGTCCTGGATTCCATCTACTTTCCCCAGTAGAGGAAGAAGGAGGAGACTCCTCTCCAACATCTGTACTGTGCACAAATAACCCGCACATAAAAGATAGAAGCTTACGACGACGTTTCGGTCCGACTTGGACCATTGACAAAGTCACACAGAGATCATAGCCATCCTATTGACTGGTCTTCTGCTAAAACTGTCTTCCCTACTTCCAACTCGAACAGTCGCCGTCTAGTTGAATCCTCTCTAATACACAACTTTCCTTGTATGAACCTTAGCCCTGGCTTCGTCTCTGTAGATGCCTTCCTCTCCCACTACATTGTAAAATGCTCCATACTTCAGAACACCCGTGACTTAACCTGACTCCTCATTTTTTCTTTTTCTTTTTCTTCTTCTCCCTCTTCCCCTTTCCTATTTCCTTTTCTCCTCTGGGTTGTCTTTCTCTCTTCTGTCTCGTGTTTCTGTTCCTTCTTCATTTATTTCACCACTTCCCCTTTCACGCACCTCTGTGCGCTTGCTCTCCCTCAGTGGGCACCTAGCTTTCTTGCAGTGCTCCCCTTCCTTTGTATTTGACTGGCTCGTCCTCCTTATTTCCCACTTCTACCACTACTACTACCTCTTCTTCTTCTTCTTCTACTACTACTACAACTACTGATGAAATTAAGACACGTGTGCGGCGTCTGGTCGTCTTTGTTGTGGACGTTTCGCCATCCAGTGGCTGGCTGGATGGCGAAACGTCTACGATAGGGATGCCCGGGTGTTGCGCATGTCTTAATTTCATCTTGTCGGTATTATATACCATTCTTGTACTACTACTACTACCACCCCCAATTCCTGCCTATATATAGCCGTCCTGCTTCACTTCTGGTTAGTGAAATAGACAAGAAGCAGCCCAGCCACCGTGGTGAGAAGACGTCGTCGTTCCTGCTCTTCAACTGAGCAACTCTGAACACTGTTGCTCGAGATTTTTCTTGGGTTATCCTGAGTAGTTCTTCACCAGAGCTGAGAGGAAACTTGCTTGCAGTCACTTCGAGCCCCATCCCATCAAGAGGGTAAGGCGGTGACTTGCTTGCTTGCTCACCCCTCTCATCCCCATCCCCCCATCCTTCCCCATCCTCCCCTCACCCAAACATCAACACTGGCCCACACACTTAACATACTACATACATTGCTATCCTTCTGACTTTCCTATCTTCTTCTTTTTCGGCAACTTCGCTTTGGCGAGTTAACACAAGGCATTTTGACCATCCGGTAGCCCGTGTGGTTTTTTAAAATCCGGCCGATCTTTGCCTTGGGCCCTTTCCCCTCACTACTCGAGGGTAGGCTATCTTAGGGGCTGACCTTCATAAGTCAGCTGAAATAGGATGTCAGATTAACATTAAGGAAAGATCCTTTTTTGTTAAGAACTCCTCTGCCAGATGTTCCTTCCTAGACATCATGGCGAGGATACGTGTAAGATTACGTATTGATGGAAATCAAATGTCCATGAAAGAAATTCTAACATGTATTTGCTCGAACTCAACTGTTGCTCCAGTGGATGTTTTTCAAACCCACGCTGGAGCAGTACTTCTCCTCTCTTCGGAAGAAGAGTTACTTCAACTGCTGAAGCTTGATGTCCTTGAAAAACTGAAGACTTCTGGTGTTACCCCAGTTGCACCTGAGAGCTATCAAGCTCAGAGGACTGTGTTTGTGGCCAGAATCAACAGTTTTATGAAACATAGCACTGTGAATGAAATTGTTGAGGACATTAATACAGAGAATTCTGAATTTAGGGCTGTAGAAGCACATAAATTCTCTAATCCTAACAACAACAAGGTAACCTTAAAATTAATACTTGAGACACCTGAGGAGGCCAAACTTGTGTGTCAAAATGGCTTCAAATGTTTTGGCACCAGATGTACACCTGACCAAATCTCTCTTGAACGATTTGTCAGTGTGACACAATGTTTTAAATGTTATGCCTTTGGTCATAACACCAACAAATGCAGTACTCAAGGGCAAATTTGTAGCATTTGCTCTGACCAACATTCTTATCGAGATTGTAATAATAAAAATACACCCAAATGTGTCCTCTGCAACGGAAAACATCATGCTGTTTCTGCTATTTGTCCTGAAAGGAAAAAGGAAATGCAGAAAATTATTGAAGCCAAGAAACTGTCCACTTCAAAGAAGACCACTCCCCAGGCACCACCAACGATGTCCCAAACTTCCTTCCCAGCTCTGCCTGGATCAAGTGGGACTCCTCAGGTCTCTACCAATGGTTCCAATGTTTGGAATTCTGCCCCTCTTGGAGCGCCCCAATCTAACCCTCACCTACAACATACACAAACGCAACAACAAGGTTCAGTCTCATCTATGTCTCAGGTATCCACAGCCGGCGATATGACGAGAGCACAACTAATGTATATGATGGCCAAAGACATAGCAGGTGGTGACATTCAACTCTGCTCTCAAGTTTTAAATGATCTGTTAATGGCTAATGGGATCACTCCCATCACTATCCCAGAAAATGTGAAGGCTATTATGACCCAGCCTTCTCATAACAAGAAGTATGTACCCTACTCTAAATCTAAAAATAAGCCTAAGTCATCCCTGGCCCAGGGATCGCTCACCTCGCATACCCAGGTTAACTTCCCTCAACCCGATAAGTCAACACTTGAACATAACAATGCCCCAGAAATTGGTGCCTACTCTCCCGCTATTGAAGCTGATCCTGTTGAACAGGAACTTTCCCAGGGTAACTCACCTTGCCTACCTAATTTTCCCTTGGAGCCTCCACAGTCTCCCATTAACTCTCACGAGCCTCTGCTTCCTGTAACTGGGAATATCATACCTCCGTTTTCTGATGATGACTAACGATTCTAATGAATCTGTTAATATTACTACCTCTAGTGAAGATGATGGCATTTTTAATACACAAGCACCTACGCAGAAGTTCCCTCCTCCCCTTGACGAGTCCAGCAGGAATAGTGTGGATACCACATATGACACTACTTGCAGGCGTTCAGACCGCAGTACACGAGCGAAGTGCAAGAAATAATGGGGATTACAATTAATGTTCACTTAATGTTCAACATTTCTTTAATAACCGTTACCTTCTTGAGGTTGAACTACATAATTACAATCCCGATGTTATACTTTTGAACGAGACAGCTGCAAGAGTTGATCAACATATTAAATTACGTGGTTACTGTACTGTGGAGAAATCGAGAGGACCCTTTAGTGGTGTAGCCATCTTAGTTAAATTAGGCTATACATTTAAAAATATTCATGTTGATGAAGATAACAATAGAAATGACAACGTCTCATGGACAACTAGTGATAGGAACTGGATATTTTCCCCCGAGACAACAATATATAGAGTCAATTCCTCTACATAGGATATTAAGCAGAAATATTCCAACAATTCTAGCGGGAGATTTTAATGCTCATCACCCTGCCCTCTTCAACTGTGGAGCTGGTATTCCACTGGGTGACTTAAAAGGAAAACAACTCTTTAATATCATGACAGCTAGAAACTTGTCATTTCAAGGCCCATTCTTTAAATCGTACATTGGACCTCATCCAGGGACACCAGATATAGTACTGACAAACAGAGACTGTGACATCTTTCACTGTCGTATATCTCCTGGTGGAAATGTAGGATCTGACCATATCCCTGTTATAATACAACTACAAACTTCTCCATTTAGAATACCTGTACCTCCTAAACCCAATCTTAACACCCTAAGATTTGACCCCTTCAGGGCATTTCTGGGTGACGATGAAATTGTGTCATTGGAAAATCTACCTTCCACTGCAATTGATGATGCAATCAGGTCCCTGCATAATCGAATAATTGAAGCTACTAATGCAAAGTGTCAATTAGCTTCCACAAAGATTTACCAACAATATAAACCTACTAGGGAAATTAGAGACAATTTAAGAAATTATCAAGCAGAATGTCGAAGGCATCTTCAAACGCGACAACCACCAGCAGCTACACTGCACCAATTAAGGCAAGAATTAATTAACATGATTAGTCATCACAAACGGGACTTATGGAAACTGCTAGTTCTTCAAGCTAATCAGTACAAACGTGAACCAGCAAAATTTTGGAGTAAGATCCGACAACTTTTAGGGGCAAAGCACAAGGCTCCTAACTACCTAGTTCATACCTTCACTGATGAGGATGATGAAGATGTTGAAATTAAACTTGACGATCCACAGGACCAGGCTAATTTGATGGGTGATGTATGAGAGAAAATTCTCTCCCACAATAACAGTCGTCAATTTAACAATAATCATTATCAGTTGGTAAATGAATGGAGAGATGAGAACTTGGATGATCTACAACCACTACCTTCCATCGATACTTCAACTCTTGAAGATACCCACCCGCTTACTAGACCTATTACATTACTAGAGATGAGTCAGGTTATTGGAAGAATGCGCAATAGAGCCCCTGGCCTCTCTGGAATAACAATGAAACAAATAAAGTTCCTCCCCAGAAATTGTAAACAGTCTTTGGTAAATATCTTTAATGCCATCTTGGCCTCAGGACATTTTCCAGTGGTTTTTAAGACTACTAGGATGATCTTTCTGGGTAAGCCCAATAAAGACATTCACCAACCTGGGAACTATAGACCTATATCTTTACTTGAAGTCACTGGAAAAGTTCTTGAAAAGGTCATTTCCAACAGATTGAACTACTATATGGAGTTTAATCACTTTTTTACTGAAAAACAATTTGGCTTTAGAACACATAGAGGTACCAATCATGCAATAAATGTTATTTTCGATACTGTAGCAAGTCTAAAACATCAGGGGAATCTTGCCTTAATTGCCACCAGAGATGTTCATAAAGCTTTTGATAGCTTATGGCATGATGGCCTTATATACAAACTCATTGACCTACCAGACCATAACTGGACTTTCCTCAGAGTAATGTATAATTTCTTAACTCAAAGAAAAATCATTCCCACCTTTCATGGCAGGTCGACAGAGCCTTTTATACCGACGGCTGGTGTTCCACAAGGTTCTTGTCTCAGTCCATTCTGTTCAACATTTATGTGAATGACCTTCCTCAACCAGAGTTTAGTGATACGATTGTGACACAGTTTGCAGATGATGTTATTCATGTCGTCTCATCAACTCCGGTAACAGGAAAATACAAGTATGAGAGAGTCATAGAAAAAATGAATATTGAACTTCGTCGAACATCTAATTGGGAAAAGAAGTGGAGAATTACGACTAATCCTGACAAGGTCCTTGTTAGCACGATAGGATGTTTTGCATCAACAATTGAAGATAAAGGAGGTATCTCCATCAGAGGTACACCTGTAGCCATTAGAAACCCTAACAAGATTTTGGGATACGAAATGGACAGGCTGCTCCACTCAACATCTCATGTAACTAAAAAGATCAACATAGCCAAAGCCGGTCTTAGCAGTCTCTTTCGATTCAATCAAGCCCCTCAACATGTCAAAAAACATCTGTATAAAATGTTAATAAGACCTATACTCGAATACCCTTGTGTCCCAATGTCATTAACAACAAAGACAAATATGCTACGGTTACAAAGGGTCCAGAATAGAGCTCTTCGCTTCATTACCGATACCAGGAAGAGAGACAGAGTAAAAATGGCAGATTTACACATACAACAAGATATTACTGCCATAAATGTACGCCTTGACACCCTAAAAAAGAAACAACTCTATACAATGCAAGAACTATACATGCCAGATAGAGAACATCCTACACAAGTGGTAAATACCACGGATTACATCAATACTCCTCCTCACAGGACTCAAAGAATGACTCTCCCACAGAGGGTCCGTCGTTTTATACATAAAGATGATTACCCTCGACCCATGATATTGAGCAACCTCCCTGATGAAGAAGATTGGGTAACACCAGAACCCTTCTATGTATACTGAGAACATCATCGCCCCCAATTAGGGAGACATATAACAATCTAATGTAAAAATTATGCTATTTACTATGGCTGGACATCACCTGTAAGAAGCCATTGTCACGGAATTCTATAAACTGGCCAGTAAATTATTGCCTTCATTGTCGCATAAATATCCGTTGTGCAATCGCAAAAAAAAAAAAAAAAAAAAAAAAAAAAAAAAAAAAAAAAAAAAAAAAAAAAAAAAAAAAAAAGCAATTGCAACTTGTATAATTACTACCAATTCAGAGTCATGTACTTATATTCTGTTATATCTATGTGACTCTGATGGGTTAGTCTTATACCTCTTAAAGAATATCTTATCATTTCACGTACACTTTTTAAATTACACCAAAGTGGTTGGGCCACTTACCTTTTATATCCTACCTCTCTCCCCCCGCCCACCCTTTTCCAAAATTTCTATCCTTACCCATCCTTCTTCCTTACCCATCTCACCAAAGCTCTGGTCTGGATACCGAGATACTGGTTAATGTGACTTTGTCAATGGTCCAAGTCGGACCGAAAAGTTGTCGTAAGCTTCTCTTTTATGTGCGGGTTATTTGTGTATCGTTCCAGTCACGGTATTGTGCCCTTTTTTTTTTTGTTATTATCTGTACTGTGGGCCACGGTCTTGTGCAATGATGGTTGTATATTTACGGTTTTAGATGGTTGTATATTTACTGTTTTTGTGGTGGTTTTGGTAGTGTCCCTAGGAGAATCTGGGTTGGCAGTAAGGCTGGGTCTGGGTCAGTAAAATATGTCACCTCTGCTCCTTTTGCCCTCCAGTGACGTCAGGTTAAACTCATCTAGCCTCTCCTGATGTCATACCTCTCAGCTTTGGGACTAGTTTTGTTGCAATTTCGCACTTTATACGCTTAACCAGATGTAGGTTCCATATGAGCCCTGCTTATTTAAGATGGGCCTGACATATGCCGTGAATGCCTCCTTGTTGATTTTTCTGAAAGCTATCCTTAAATTTACGTCTTGCACTTGCTGCAGTGGGTATTCAGTCAATGTGTGCATCAAGCGAAATTCTTGATGAATTCAGGTCCTGGTTCGAGATGACTAATAATTTATTCCTTGTGGAAAGGTTTAGTTTGTGGAAAAGATACCATTCAAGGGATTCCTTGATGTTGGTGAGGGGCTCTTGATTAAGCTAACGCACAGTAGGCATTATAAATACAACAGAATAATACAAACATATTGGTGTACGTTTTATATTATTGTATTGTATCATACAAATTTTTGGAAATTAGACAAAATAAATACAATTTAAAAAAGGTTGCAATATTAGCCTATGTTTATTATTGCAATTTGTACAAATAATTAGAGAAACACTATTTTATACTGAACAAGTATCAATATGCAATTGTAAATAAAGATTTGCATGAAACAATTTAAAACATACCATACTGTTACGTAATACACCTATGCATATTTACATTCATTTTATGTAAAATAGTTTCTCCATAATTATCAAATGTATATGCAGCAGAATAATGACTGAAATTATATACAATTTAAGTATCTTCCATCTAGATATAAACAATATGAGATCAAGACGTCATGGTCAGCTGTTGGGAAGCTTGTCTGGAGTATTCATAGCTCATAAATACTTTTTTCATATTGGTAAAGAATTTACTAAGAATATCAATTAACATATGACCTTAGAATATGTACACGTATGGCGACTGTGTTCCAAGACAATGTATATTCTACTTTAACCCACCAAATAAGCCAATAGGCATATCTATTTATATTATACCCTTTCAGAAAAATCACATTTTGCATTGATAATAGTCAGTATTAGTTTATGCTCACATCAGCCATCCAGTAATGTTGTTTTTACTGAATATTCAATTGTCGTGTGTTAATAAGTCATTTATATTTCTTCTATTCACCAGTAATTATTCATTGGTATGTAACATGGATCCAAACGCTTTTTGCCTCATGATTACAAATTTTAGTGAATGCTTTATCAAAATGCAAGGTAAAACGATGGCTGGGCTCTTCAGGGAGATCCACTGAGGAAAGAGATGCGAAGATGTGTGCGAAGTGATTATCTGCTTGTTACGCGGTCTACTGTTTTTTTCTGCTGGTTCCTAGTGCTAGTCTATTTGCTCCCCGGGAGTGTTAATTTGGTGAGTTACACCTATTACTCAAGGATTTCATTCCATTATACGTAAACCGCGAGGGGAAAATGAAGAGGGTTATTGTAAAATGATGGTCAACAAGGAGCTCCAGACCCCACCTTTGAAGAATTTGGTTCAAACTTATCAAATAAACAATTTCGAAAAAATAAGATAAATCAACTAGGTAATTTATGCCATTAACAAATATTTCTCCATGCTTTAATCAATTTGTATGTAGCCATTAAGAAATGAAAGATCAAAGAATAACAGTTTTTGAAGCTATCAAAAGAAATATCAAAGAATAGCATTCTTTGAAAGAATCTACCCATAGATTCTGAATCTTGTTACTAGGTTTTGAAAGATGATACTACATCCACCACGGTGTTGTGGAGACTGTCCAACTGAAATAAAATCATATAAATAATGAACTTTATTAGTAAGAAAAGCTAAGGTTCTTTTAAATAATGTATTTCAAGATCCACCAATGCCCATTTAAATAGACGTCCACATTTATATACATTCAAGAGAGGAATTTATAATTATATACCCAATTTATCTACATATTAATATACGTATTTATATTTATTCATAAAAATGCGCTAAATCTATTAGGGTCATATAGAAGACCAGTAAAAATACTGTAGGCAGCTGTCTGAAATTTATCTCATATTTATTTACAGTTTACACAGTTGAATTTATTTCAGTTCATGCCGCAGCCTAGCCTTATCTATGGTATACTACCATTTTCTAAGATGCAACCAACAACAGCCAACTAACTCAAGTACTTATTTAATGGTAGATGCACAGGGGCTGATGGAGACTTGTCCACGTCTTATTCTACCTCAGCAAGAACACTTAAACCCTCGTTGCATGAAGATTTACCGCAAATTTCACAATACAACACAAATTCCTAATTAACATCTACGCCATTTGCATTCTCAAAAAAAATTTCCCTTTGGGGGCATTTCGATAATATAACAATCTGTTTAAAGTGTGCACGAACAGACATTGTAATAGCAAGTAATTCGAACATATTTCTAGCTTTTTAAATAAAAGATACTACAAGCTATGTAAATTGAGACGTAAGTGAAAACTATTCATCATAATAAAGTGCATCACACCTATTGGTGGATCCTACAAAGGTGAAAGAGTTCCTTGATGCTAGTGAAGGGATCTTGTTCCTAGGAACTGGAACTCCCTTCTTCTTCCTTGGATATCTGTACCTACTATTCCTCAGGTGCTATATGACCCCTATAGGTTTAGTGCTTCCCTTTCAGTATACTAATAATAACCTGTTGGTGAAAAGTGGTGTTCATATCCTGGGCAATTGTGTACAGTTCTTGAATGCGAGCCATGACAGTTTTTTCCTCTTCGTGCAGCTGACACAAATGACTCATACATTCCTCAATGGAGGTTTCAAGCTCATTTTTACTCTGATCACTGAAGTCTGTGAATATTAAAGCACAGTAGGACAATTTATAGTAGAGAAGTACATTATACGAACAAAATAAAACAAGTGGTGACGCAAATGAAAGGATATTTTAAAAGGGATGGTTATATTAATCAAGGATTATTTTTATGCTCTTAAATATGTGGCTTAAAATAATTTTGTATGTTTAAAATCATTTATGATCTTTTTCCTGAAACATGGACAATTGGTGTTAATTAAAATAATTACCAATAGTTGAATTTTTTTGCGAACGGTTGGGTGTTACATCTAATGCTTTTCATTTACTTCCTGATAGGCATCTCCACACTCCGTGAAAATGATAAAAAGGGGGTTATATTTAATGACGAATGTTATCATTGTTATTACAAATATTTTTATATGAGCTTACCCTTCCAAATGACAACCGGGTCAGACGAAGTCTTTAAGTTATCTGAGTTGATTATAGAAGCCATTAATTTCTGGTTAGCTTCATCACTCTCCTCTGACAGTCGTTGTTTCTTGACACTGATCTCCGTCGCGTGTTGCTGTTCCTTGGTGTGATGCTGCTGCATAGTGACACTGAAATTGATAACAATAATATTAATAATAAAGTAGATTATATCCATGACATATTTTAAACATAACTATCTGTATTATGAACTCAAGCTATATTTAGATGGGAACAGTGGAGTTGCTAGGGTTGGTGTCACCCGGGGCGGCATCTTTTGGTGTCACCCCCATGAAATCCAAGGGCGGTGGGGATGGAGGGGGGAAGTAAACTCCAGTTACGTACTACTGCATGACCAGTGACTAATGTTTAGCAATGAGAACGTTTAAGGGCCATAAACCGAACAGGAGAATACTTCTCAACTTTATTAATGATAAAATAAATAATCGTAGTAATATTGAGGAAACAAACTCAAATACCACTTTGAGTACAGGCAACAGATCCTACATTTATTCATCTTCAACACTGCAACCTTCATAACTTTGCACTTGGTGGAATTAAATTCTAGTATCCACGTTTCAGACCAGACCTGAAGCTTCTCCAGATCCATTTGTAGGCGTTTTTGGTCCTCCTCTGCGAACAGGTATATTTCTGACTTTTATCTTCCGTCATGTCATTCACGTATAAAAGAGCAGCATCGGTTTTACAGCAGCACTAACTCTTGTGGAACCCCACTCGTCACATGCACCTATTCCGACACTTCTCGAACAATAGCTCCTCGTTTGCCTCCTGTTAGATATGCCTTGATCCACTGTAGTGCCTTCTCTGTTATTCCTGCCTCCATGTATGTACTCAATGTATGTACTCCATGTATGTACACAAGGGTATCTTGGTACAGACCTGAAATCAACTTTATCAACTTCTACTAGTGAGAATGGCTGGATTTAAGAGGGACCTGACCTTCCAACGACATCATTCTTATCTCTACTAGTGGCCTACATCTCACCTCCTGGCGTTATATAAGGCTCCATCCTGTCACTTCAACTCCATATTGTTTCAGACTATGGGACAATACTCTTCTCCAGACTGAGGGACTGACCACCTCAAAACTTCAAGGGTGATGGACTGATTACATCGTCTTCAAGTATCTTCTGTTTCTATCAACTTTTCTGTACTCGACTGAAGAAGCCTACTGTGTAGGCTTACCTAACAACCTGTCGGTATTTTATACCATTTGAATGTTCACACTACACCTGTTTGAAGAGATAAATTAAAAATATTAGTTAATGGTTCACAGAGTTCCATTTTGCATTCCTTAAGAACCCTTGAAAAAACCTCATCAGGACCCGGCGACTTATTTTGCTTCAGTCTGTCTATGTGCTTCACAACCATTTCACTAGTGACTGTGATGTTACATAATTTATCTTCTTCTAGCCCATTATAAAAATTAATTACTGGAATATTGTTAGTGTCTTCCTGTGTAAAAACCGAGAGAAAATAATTATTTAAAATCGAGCACATTTCATTCTCTTTGTCAGTAAGATGCCCATAGTCATTTTTAAGGGGACCTATCTTATCTCTAACCTTTGTTCTATAGACCTGGAAAAAACTTTTAGTTTTAGTTTTAGAATCCCTAGCAACTTTAATTTCATAGCCCCTTTTAGCTTTTCTTATCCCCTTTTTAATGTCCCTCTTAATGTCAATACACTGATTCATAAGATGACCCTCACCTCTTATGATACGCCTATAAATTCCTTTCTTATGCCCTAGTAGATATTTCAGCCTATTATTCATCCATTTTGGGTCATTTCTATTTGATCTAATTTCTTGATACGGGATAAAAGTTCTTTGAGCAGCATGTACAGTGTTCAGAAAACTGTCATATTGATAGCTCTCTTCGTTTCCCCAGTCAACAGATAGTAAGTGTTCTCTAAGCCCATCGTAATCTGCTAAGCGAAAATCTGGGACTGTTACTGAGTTATCCGTACTATCATACTTCCATTCAATGCTAAATGTAATTGATTTGTGGTCGCTAGCACCGAGCTCCTCTGAAATTTCTAAATTATTAACAAGGGATTCATTGTTTGCCAGAACTAAGTCAAGCAGGTTATTACCCCTTGTAGGCTCTGTCACAAACTGCTTCAAAAGACAATCCTGAACTACTTCTAAGAAGTCGTATGATTCTAAATTCCCGGTCAAGAAATTCCAATCAATATGACTAAAGTTAAAGTCTCCTAGAATTACTACATTATCGTGTCTTGTGGCCTTAACAATTTCCTCCCATAGTAGTCTCCCTTGGTCCCTATCTAAGTTTGGGGGACGGTATATCACACCTAAAATCAATTTTTCATGCCTCCCTGAAAATTCTATCCAAACAGACTCTGTATGTGTTACTTCAGATTAATACCCGTTTTTATGCAACAGTTCAAGCGATCTCGGACATACAATGCCACCCCACCCCCCTTCCCGATACTTCTATCTACTTGGAACAATTTAAAACCCTGAATGTGACACTCCGCAGGCATGTCTCGATTTTTCATATTGAATCACGTCTCAGTTAAGGCAAATACATCAATGTTACCTGCACTAGCAACTAGTCTCAACTCGTCCATCTTGTTCCTATCACTACGAGTATTTGTGTAATATATATTTAAGGACCCTGATTTCTCTTTACCCTTCCTGCTCCTTTCTGTTATTCCGCTAAACCTATTACTGTCCTTGTCAATTAGTGTCACTGGCTTTTCAATATCCACCTCATTGTGCCTATTACTAGTTCTCCTAGTACTCATATTACTACCCTGCGACTTCACTGTTTTCCCGCCAAAACCCATACCACTAACTATTCCTAGTTTAAAGACGTAACAGCTCCCTCCACTGCGTTGGCCAGTGCTCCCACCCCACACCTAGATAAGTGAACCCCATCCCTGGCATACATGTCATTTCTGCCATAGAAGAGGTCCCAGTTGTCAATGAATGTTACCGCATTTTCCTTACAGTATTTGTCCAGCCAGCAATTGACACCAATTGCTCTGGACAACCATTCATTTCCAACTCCTCTTCTTGGCAAAATACCACATATGACATTGTTCCCACCCTTCCTCCTAATTATCTCTATTGCTGACCTATACCTGCTAATCAGGTCCTCACTCCTACGTCTGCCAACATCGTTGCCTCCAGCACTGAGACAGATAATAGGATTGCTCCCATTACCTCTCATGATGTCATCCAGACGGCTAACAATATCCTTCATCCCAGCCCCAGGAAAACACACTCTCTGCCTTCTACTCCTATCCTTCAAGCAGAATGCCCTATCCATGTACCTAATCTGGCTATCCCCAACAACAACAATGTTTTTACCTTCCTTGGCGACGTCCGTCGTGATGTTCCCAGTAATCGACTCACACTCGTTAGGTAGCACTACACCTTCACTTGTGGAATTCGTAAAGACGTTCTCGATGGTTTTCGTTGGGGTTTCTAGGGATGTCTCACTCACGTCAGCCAATGTTTCCTTGGTGCTCGTTGTGACATTCCCAATAGAACACCCACATTCGTCAGGTAGCACCGAAAATGGGTTGGAAGTTTCCACAGTAGTCTTCTGGGTCCTTGTTGTTTCTGCCTCTCCAACAGTCTTCTTGATCCTCAGCTTGGTTCCATGTTGCCCAGCCACTGACCAAGCTCCCCTCTTAACCTGGGGACTCACAACAGGATTACTTCGAATCCTCTTGTTCTCCTCCGTTAATCGCCGTATCTCCTGCTTAGCAACCCTGAGCTCTTCTTTCAGCTGCTGGTAAAGTTGCTTAAGAGAGGGCATCCTGGTTCAGATTCACAGAGAGCACACAAACAGGTCTTCACAGAGCTAAGTACACCTCACCACTCAGTTGAATAAGGCTGGTTGTCCCTTTTTGGATTGTAAAAAGTATTTCTAGCAACTTTAAAAGATTTATCAATTACATTTCTTGGGTATTTTAAATCATTACCTATTTCATAAATTTTGGATATTTCCTCATCTATGAACTCAGGACTACAAATTCGTAAAGCTCTCAAAAACATTGATGAGAAAACAGACAGTTTGACTCTATCTTGGTAATGATTTAAAATACCCAAGAAATGTAATTGATAAATCTTTTAAAGTTGCTAGAAATACTTTTTACAATCCAAAAAGGGACAACCAGCCTTATTCAACTAAAAATATGTTGGTTCTCCCTTACCGTGAAAACTTGGTTGATATGCATTCTCTTCTTAAGACTTTTAATATTAAAGTTGTATTCAAAAATCTTGATACAGTAAAAAAACTTTTGATAAAGAATTCCCCCCAAAATGCTGATGGATGTGTCTATAAGATTCCTTCTAAAATTTGCGATAAAGTTTATTACGGTCAAACTGGTAAAAATCTCGAACTAAGATTAAAACAACATAAATATAGCATTAGAACTGGACAAGATTCCAATGCTCTATTTATTCATGTAAGAGATTTTAACCATTCAATTTATTTTCAAAAAGTTGAGAAAGTAGTATCAAGCAAGTCCATGGTCGACAGGAATATAATTGAATCTTGTTTCATAAAAAGCAGTTTTGACAATAATATGAATATTTCCTTTGGTTTATATAAATTAGATCCATTTATAATTAATAGAATTTGGGAAGAATTTAATAATACACTGGACAAATAGTATTTTTTAAAATTTTCTTGGGTAGAATAGTTTGTTGGTGGGTTGTGCGAAGGACCTGTCCAGTTGGGCCGGGGCGCGTCAGGTGTTTAACTGTTGTGGGATCTGATAGTGAGGTGTTGGCCAGACCCCTTATATACCTTCCTTGGATGCTTTACTTTCATAGTTCCTTGATAATGTGAGTAGTCACGAAAGCGCTTGGAATTTCTCTATTCTTTCACAGTGGTTGTTTTGCATATTCTGAAATCACCTGTTTACTGTGATCTTATTGCATATATATATATATATATATATATATATATATATATATATATATATATATATATATATATATATATATATATATATATATAAACACATCGGCAGATTCCCACCAAGGCAGAATGGCCCGAAAAAGAAAAACTTTCATCATTCACTCTATCACTGTCTTGCCAGAGGAGTGCTTTACACTACCGTTGTAAATCTGCAACATTAACACCCTTCCTTCAGAGTATATTATTATTATAATAAAAAAGAAGCGCTAAGCCACAAGGGCTATACAGCTTCAGAGTATAGACACTGTACTTCCCATCTCCAGGACTCAAGTCCAGCCTACCGGTTTCCCTGAATCTTTCATAAATGTTACTTTGCTCACACTCCAACAGCACGTCAAGTATTAAAAACCATATGTCTTCATTCACTATCAAATACGCTCACGCATGCCTGCTGGAAGTCCAAGCCCCTCGCACACAAAACCTCCTTTACCCCCTCCCTCCTACCCTTCCTAGGCCGACCCCTGGGGTCAATATTTACATCGGTCAGCAAGACTTACTCTGTCAATCGTTTGAGGACGATTCCTGGTGACTGTGGGGGCGGCATGGCAGGTTTGACCTCACGAAGAGATTCCATTATCCAACACGATCACCTGGAAGGTTCACACGATCACCTGGAAGGTTCACACGATCACCTGGAAGGTTCACACGATCACCTGGAAGGTTCACACGATCACCTGGAAGGTTCACACGATCACCTGGAAGGTTCACACGATCACCTGGAAGGTTCACACGATCACCTGGAAGGTTCACACGATCACCTGGAAGGTTCACACGATCACCTGGAAGGTTCACACGATCACCTGGAAGGTTCACACGATCACCTGGAAGGTTCACACGATCACCTGGAAGGTTCACACGATCACCTGGAAGGTTCACACGATCACCTGGAAGGTTCACACGATCACCTGGAAGGTTCACACGATCACCTGGAAGGTTCACACGATCACCTGGAAGGTTCACACGATCACCTGGAAGGTTCACACGATCACCTACGCAAAGTGTATCGCTTTATATCCTTCAAAAAATACAAGAGTGCAGCAGATGAAGTCGTCCTCACTCAGCCAGATGTTCCCGCCTGACCTGCGGCAGCGGCAGACAGCAACTCTCTCATCCTCAATTATATTTGTTTCATCAATTTGCTTCATGCAAGTAAATAATGAATGATAAATATTTTTCTGATATTATTATTTATTATTATTATTATTATTATTATTATTATTATTATTATTATTATTATTATTATTATTATTATTATTATTATTATTATTATTATTTTTGTTGTAAAATGCGTTGTTTTTGCAATTTGTTTCCATGTTTTACGTTATATACTTTTATATTTATTATCCTCAATTTAGAGCATGAAAATAAGTCATAATTTTTTCATATAATTATTAGTATTATTGAGCGTATTTTTTTTTATCTAAAAACTTTATTACTTTAGGTTAAAATTAGATATTTCCTTATTTATTTTTATAGACATAATTTCATTAAATTTTCGTTAACGTAAACTGCGTTCATTATTGAGTGAACAATTTTGCCTCATTTGCAAATATTTTAACAAATTCGCATCTCAGTAGCTTTTCTAAATACTATATTTAATATATATATTCCACAACTGTCTTGTAATTACTAATAAACAAGATTATTTTATTCATAGGGTTTAAATGTTAAATGCGTAGTAGCCATCCAGGTCTTGGGGAAGAAGAAGCAATTAAATTTGATCCAAGGAAGGTTAGGATAGCTCCACTTTCTTGAATCTAGATCCTTTCAGAAGGAGCATCAAGGCACCATCCTTGAAAGGATAAATTAACAAGAGCCTAATAAGCTTGATGTCCGCCATGACACGTGGCTGCGCGGCACCTGGCAGGTCCTACCCTACTTTTTCGACCAATTTTAGCGTCAATATCTAACTCTAGTGCTTCTGGATGTACAGGTCGACTGGGGAATATTCAGAGGATGCTTGTACCACGCAGTGAAGAGCGGCAAGTGAGGGACATAACAGATAAAGGACAAAATATGCGAGAACCAGCTGTCACACCACTGAAGGTAGGTAGGCGTTAGGAGTACCTTGACGTAGGTGATGAGCTCTTGATCCACCGTGATTGACTCCTATTTCCCAGGCGCTGTATGACTCCTATAGGTTTAGTGTTTCTTTTGAACAATAATTATAATCCTCTACGGTTAATCTGCATTGCGTAATAAACTATGTAACATTCTAGAACTATGGTAAACCTGTATACTATATTCTAGAACGATGGTAAATCTGTATACTATATTCTAGAACGATGGTAAACCTGTATACTATATTCTAGAACGATGGTAAACCTGTATACTATATTCTAGAACGATGGTAAACCTGTATACTATATTCTAGAACGATGGTAAACCTGTATACTATATTCTAGAACGATGGTAAACCTGTATACTATGTTCTAGAACGATGGTAAACCTGTATACTATGTTCTAGAACGATGGTAAACCTGTATACTATATTCTAGAACGATGGTAAACCTGTATACTATGTTCTAGAACGATGGTAAACCTGTATACTATATTCTAGAACGATGGTAAACCTGTATACTATATTCTAGAACGATGGTAAACCTGTATACTATGTTCTAGAACGATGGTAAACCTGTATACTATGTTCTAGAACGATGGTAAACCTGTATACTATATTTTAGAACGATGGTAAACCTGTATACTATGTTTTAGAACGATGGTAAACCTGTATGCTATGTTTTAGAACGAAGGTAAACCTGTGTACTATGTTCTAGAACGATGGTAAACCTGTATACTATATTCTAGAACGATGGTAAACCTGTATACTATGTTTTAGAACGAAGGTAAACCTGTGTACTATGTTTTAGAACGATGGTAAACCTGTATACTATGTTCTAGAACGATGGTAAACCTGTATACTATGTTCTAGAACGATGGTAAACCTGTATACTATATTCTAGAATGATGGTAAACCTGTAGAGAACGAAGGTAAACCTGTATACTATGTTCTAGAACGATGGTAAACCTGTATACTATGTTCTAGAACGATGGTAAACCTGTATACTATGTTTTAGAACGAAGGTAAACCTGTATACTATGTTCTAGAACGATGGTAAACCTGTATACTATGTTCTAGAACGATGGTAAACCTGTATACTATATTTAGAACGATGGTAAACCTGTAGTTTTAGAACGATGGTAAACCTGTATACTATGTTCTAGAACGATGGTAAACCTGTATACTATGTTTTAGAACGAAGGTAAACCTGTATACTATGTTCTAGAACGATGGTAAACCTGTATACTATGTTTTAGAACGAAGGTAAACCTGTATACTATGTTTTAGAACGAAGGTAAACCTGTATACTATGTTCTAGAACGATGGTAAACCTGTATACTATGTTTTAGAACGAAGGTAAACCTGTATACTATGTTCTAGAACGATGGTAAACCTGTATACTATGTTTTAGAACGAAGGTAAACCTGTATACTATGTTCTAGAACGATGGTAAACCTGTATACTATGTTTTAGAACGAAGGTAAACCTGTATACTATGTTCTAGAACGATGGCAAACCTGTATACTATGTTCTAGAACGATGGTAAACCTGTATACTATGTTCTAGAACGATGGTAAACCTGTATACTATGTTCTAGAACGATGGTAAACCTGTATACTATGTTCTAGAACGATGGTAAACCTGTATACTATGTTCTAGAACGATGGTAAACCTGTATACTATATTTTAGAACGATGGTAAACCTGTATACTATGTTTTAGAACGATGGTAAACCTGTATACTATGTTTTAGAACGAAGGTAAACCTGTGTACTATGTTCTAGAACGATGGTAAACCTGTATACTATATTCTAGAACGATGGTAAACCTGTATACTATGTTTTAGAACGAAGGTAAACCTGTGTACTATGTTTTAGAACGATGGTAAACCTGTATACTATGTTCTAGAACGATGGTAAACCTGTATACTATGTTCTAGAACGATGGTAAACCTGTATACTATATTCTAGAATGATGGTAAACCTGTATACTATGTTTTAGAACGAAGGTAAACCTGTATACTATGTTCTAGAACGATGGTAAACCTGTATACTATGTTCTAGAACGATGGTAAACCTGTATACTATGTTTTAGAACGAAGGTAAACCTGTATACTATGTTCTAGAACGATGGTAAACCTGTATACTATGTTCTAGAACGATGGTAAACCTGTATACTATATTTAGAACGATGGTAAACCTGTATACTATGTTTTAGAACGATGGTAAACCTGTATACTATGTTCTAGAACGATGGTAAACCTGTATACTATGTTTTAGAACGAAGGTAAACCTGTATACTATGTTCTAGAACGATGGTAAACCTGTATACTATGTTTTAGAACGAAGGTAAACCTGTATACTATGTTTTAGAACGAAGGTAAACCTGTATACTATGTTCTAGAACGATGGTAAACCTGTATACTATGTTTTAGAACGAAGGTAAACCTGTATACTATGTTCTAGAACGATGGTAAACCTGTATACTATGTTTTAGAACGAAGGTAAACCTGTATACTATGTTCTAGAACGATGGTAAACCTGTATACTATGTTTTAGAACGAAGGTAAACCTGTATACTATGTTCTAGAACGATGGCAAACCTGTATACTATGTTCTAGAACGATGGTAAACCTGTATACTATGTTCTAGAACGATGGTAAACCTGTATACTATGTTCTAGAACGATGGTAAACCTGTATACTATGTTCTAGAACGATGGTAAACCTGTATACTATGTTCTAGAACGATGTTAAACCTGTATACTGTATTCTAAGACGAAAGCTCCGTGTAAATATGCAACATAATATAAAATTTTCTAACGAAAATCTCTGGTTTGGAGACATTAACATCAATAGTCTATAATTTTTTTTTGACCAAGGGAGAGGAGGGAGTGCATTAATACAGCTATATGTTAGGCAAGATTTGTCCGGAAACAGGACAAGTGTTTCCTGACGCTGGTCTTAGTCATACAATGACCCGCAGCCAGAGCTTTTGGTCATCTGACCGAGGCCTTCCACTGGCTTACCCCTCCACCCCTTTAAAAATTATGGTTGTGATTATAACCATTTTTTCACTGCCGAAGGGCTGTTGATCCAGGGAATGCAGCCACTTTGCCCTTCCTCGAATCAAACCTCATTACCTTCCGTTCCACAGGCGCTGTATGACCCCCTTCGGATTTGGCGTTTATCCAGGAATATAAAAAAAAATTGCATTCAGGATTTACGAGTGGCTCCCTCTTCCTTCTTCACCACGTACTCTCCTTTCTAGAGAAGTGCCTTGATGCCGATGAGGGGCTCTTGATCCAAAGAACTGGCCTCTTCCTCCTCTTCCTTGGATCAAACTTAAATGGCACCCATTCCACAGGAGCTGTATGACCTCTATGAGCTTAGTACTTCCTCTAATTAAAATAAAGAAATAAAATGCAATATGTTGTTCAAGACTTCTCTTAAAAGACTATCAAGGGTCTAATCTAAGACTTTCAAGGTCATCTTATGACCAAGAGATCAGATGGTGCAACTATTAATTTTAGGCTCATACATATTGATATTTGACACCTTTATCACTGATAAATCTTTTAAATAGTCTTGATAATAATTTTAAAGTTTATCAGGTATACACAAAACAAAAAATAAATAATTAGTTTTACAAGACTTGTGAAACTAACCTTAACTGCAAATACAAAAAAATAATTTATTTCTATTTTCTCAATGTATTTTTGTGTTTTATAAAAATATTTGTGCCTGTCATGAGTGATTAACTGTTAAAGAGTTCTGCGTTGTAACAGGTTTGTGAGTATTCTTTCCCTCTTGTCATGAAAATTTAACCTGGAGTTTACCTGGAGAGAGTTCCGGGGGTCAACGCCCCCGCGGCCCGGTCTGAGACCAGGCCTCCTGGTGGATCAGAGCCTGATCAACCAGGCTGTTGCTGCTGGCTGCACGCAAACCAACATACGAGCCACATGCCAGGTAAATCTTAACTTCTGTTTATCTATACTTTCCCGTGTGTTCATTATCTTTTAATGATTTTTAACCTTGTAATGTTACCCTTTCTGTGCACCACAGGTACGTATGTTAGAATTATTTCTTTTTCTGCATATATTTACTGAAGAAATAAAAAACAACGAAACTGAACGAAAAGTGTCTTAAGTTCTAGCACTGACTGAAAAAAAATAAAAAGCCCAGAAGAGTTTGAAAGGATAGGAGATAAACTTAATAAATTTAGATGTATATGTGAGAATCAGAGATATGGAAATGAACGAGTGTAAATGTTGAAGTTAAAATTGTATATTTTAGAATAAAAGTGGGACGTGGGTAATAGTCATGACTGAGGTGAGAGGAATGTAACATAGAGATAATTATATTATAAATTATTTGGAGCAGGTACACCCATGTGGGTTATTCATTTTCCATTCATAAATCTATGGCCGTGTTGATGTTGTATTTCCAGTAAGACTTTTTCTTCAACTATTCTTAACTATTATTCGTTTACGTTAAAAAAAGAATTGTAACAGTATTTGCCTTGCATGATAAAAAGTGGGGATTTTCTTGCCGTTCACTTTAATATTATTAATAAGGGGAAAACTTTTCACAGTGGTTTATTATATTTTGTCAGTTATTAGGTTTGTTAGAAAGTGTTGAAACTTAATCTTCCAATTCTCTTGCGAGTTATTTCATCATATTCACACTTATGGAAGCTTTTGCAGTTATATTGTGAATTTTGTTTGTACGGTGAAGAATCAAGCAAACATAAAAAAGTGCAATATGTATCTGGTGGCAGTACATCATGCAATCCAAATTCAAGATGTAAAACAATATATAAAACTACCAGCCTCACTTTCCCCGCTCAGCCCTCGCACAGGAGGATGGGAATGTTGGGCTGGGTAACACAATAGCACATAGCACCTCAACAACTCCCCGCAGGGATGCTTACATGTCTGCAGAGTGTGATTCATTGTGTCTATATTTCTCCCCCTAATGAAAGCATGCTTGGGTCGGCCCACAAGTGCTTCTGAGAGATGATATCTGCACGAAAAAGAATGGACAAACGTCTGTTTTTAGTAGGCAATGCGGGTACATTGTTTCGTATCTTATGTTTACAAGAGAATGAATTACTGCTCTGGCGGCTCGAGTTATTGGGAGAAGCAGAAATATGGATGTGCTTTGGATAATCGACGTTTATTGCTGTTTGTGAGTCAGTCAGTCAGTCAGTCTCTGTCTGTCTGTCTGTCTGTCTGTCTGTCTCTCTCTCTCTCTCTTTTTTTTTTTTTTTTTTTTTTTTTTTTTTTTTTTTTTTTTTTTTTTTTTTACATAGGGTTTGACAAGGTTAAGGATCCCTAAATTTATTGACAAGCTATTTACAGGTTAAGGATTCCTAACTTTATTGGCAAGCTAAGAGCTGTTACCAACATCAGCTCATTTGAAATCATTTTTATTGTTATGAGACATACAAGTAGGGAACAGGATGAAGTTGGAGCCATCTGTGGGCCAGCATTTTCATTTGATCAACTGACTTTATCTCGTTGACATCATTATGCTGTACGAATGTGTTCCATACTCGAGTCACCCTGGGTATGTATGATCTCAGATGGAGTGATGTTCTGGAGAAGGGTACAGCCAGAGTGAAGTTGCTGCTTTCTGCCCGTCTTGTGGCATAAAAGCTTGTTTCATGCTGTCCTCGAAGTGGATCCAAGTGTGGTACTTTGACAATATTGGCCTTGTACATAACAGTAAGGCCACCCACATCCCTCCTATGTTGAAGGCTCTGATGAAATGACAGATCAATCCAAGATGGGTCTAGGCGAGAGATGAGACGTCTTGCTCTGTTCTCTACCCTGTCAAGCAGTCGCAGATGAGAGGGGGGGGGGGGCAGGCAAACCAAGAAAGTGGAGCATACTCAAGGTGTGAGCGTACTTGTGCCTCGTACAGGATCTTGCAACCCCTACTGTCAAGCAGATGCGAGATATGGCGAAGTGCTGTAAACTTCCTGGCTGCCTTGTTTGCAAGATTTACAACATGGTTCTTCATGGTTAGTTTGGAGTCAAATTTCACCCCAAGGATATCAACTTCTTCTCCAGGTGCCAACACCCTCCCATTCATCCTTACTACTGCACCAGCATTACCATCATGGTGCCTAGAGACGATCATCATTTGCGTTTACTCAGGTGCAAATGTTAATTGCCATCTATTTCCCCAAGCTGATATAGCTCTCAGCTGGTGATTGATGTAGCTTAGAGCAGCTGGCATTTCTTCTCTTGGATAAGTGAATGTCAGTGTACAGTCGTCTGCATATGCATGTGATTCTGGGATGAGATGAAGAAGGTCGTTGAAGTAGACATTCCATAACAATGGACCCAGCACGCTTCCTTGTGGAGCACTTGCCCCAATAGGATGTCTTGCTGATTCCGTTCCATTGAGAACTACACTTAGAGATCTACCATGAAGGTAATCACTGAGGAGACATAGCGTAGAGCCTGCAATTCCCAGTGCTTGAAGTTTTGCTAAGAGGCCCTGGTGCCACACCCGGTCGAAAGCGCCAGCAATGTCCAGTGCTACCACACAGCTGACTTTGGATTCATCCAGTGACTGGTGCCACTTAGTGGAGAGGTTTAATAACAGATCAGCAGCAGAGTAACCTTTCCTGAAGCCATATTGACGATCACAAAGTAGTGAGTGGTAGTCAAAAAACTCTGTCATTTGTCTTGAGAATATTGTCTCAAGGATCTTACCAGGGATTGACAGGAGTGACACTGGTCTGTAGTTGCTGATTTCTGCTCTGCTCTTCTTTTTGTGAACAGGGACTACATTTGCCTCTTTCCATAGAGAGGGCCATTTACACTGTACTAGGCAGTGCTGAAAGATGCGAGTTAGAGGTGCTGCTAGGTGGTCTGCACATCTTCTCAACAATCTTGGGCTCAACTTGTCTGGGCCCACAGCCTTTTCTTGATCAAGCGATTTAAGTAGGAAATGCACCTCCTCCTGCCTTATTGTCACCACTGACAGTTTTGACACAGTTCTTGCAGCTAGCCAAGGAGGGTCCCTTGCTGGATCAGGAACTTGCATTTTGGTAGCAAAGTGTTCAGCAAAGAGGTCCGCCTTCTCTTGACTACTAGTAGAGGTGGTCCCATTCTGTCGATTTAGAGGTGGAATAAGTTCATCAGGCAGATAACCTTGTCTGTCCTTGACCAGGGACCACCAGGGTTTGGAGCCTACCCTACCTGATGCTAGCTTTCTTTTAGTGTCCACCTCCCATTTAGCCCATATGCCTACAGGCTTGCGTGTGCAAGTTCCTTTTATAGGTGGTAGGATGTCTCTTATACCTTCGCCATGCTTTGTACTTAGCAGTAGCAGCCTCTCTCAAACGAAAGCCAAACCAAGGCTGATCTGTAGGCTTCCTCACATATTGCCGGTGAGGAATGTGTTCTTGTTGTAGATTAAGGATGTGTCCAGTGAAGGCTTTCACTTGGTTGTCAACATCCCCTTGGAGAAGAGCATTCCAATCGGTGGTGGCGAGCTCAGAGCAAAGGGCTGGCCAATTACCTCTTTCCCATAGCCAGGTTGTGCGTGTGGACTCCTCACCTCGTTCTGTTGGGATCTTAAGTGTCGTAAAAACAGCCTTGTGGTCAGACGATCCAACGTAGCCGAGGGGTTGACAAGTGACTATGCCTTCTGCCAGATCACTCACTACTGGGTCAAGGGAGGAGCCAGAGATATGAGTAGGGAAATCAACAAAGTTTCTCATGTCAAACACTGCAAGAAGGTCATCAAAGTCCCTCTGTATAAGGTGCTGGTTGAGGTCACCAACAATTATAATATGTTGACAGTTGTGTTGTAGCAGAAGGGAGTCAATATTTTCCATTAGGAAGTTGATGGGGTCTGCATGTTGCCACTGAGGTCTGTACATTGCACATGCTAGTACAGAGGTACTAGTGTTTATACAGAGCTTGAAGAACATCATTTCAAGATGTGTAGTGGTGGCAACATCAATGTGCTGGGCATGAACACTTTTAGAGAAGCACACAGCAACACCTCCTCCTTGCTCTTGCCTGTCTCTTCTCATCCATGAGGTGTAGCCAGCAATTCTTGCAAAATTTTCTGGAGTCCTGTCATCCAAAAATGTTTCAACAACAGCTATTATGTCGGGACGTCGAGTGTTCACAAAACTATGTGTGAGCTCTCCAACATTAGTAATGAAACCTCTAATGTTGGCCGACAGGATGCTGATAGACTGGCTCCTCATGATGAAGTGGTCAGCTTGAGGTGGTGGGTGTGTAGGGAATGAAAGGTGCCTGCCCTTGAGAGAGGTAGGGTACTGAGGCAGCTGCAGGGATGTAGGTTTGTGGTCTTGTATAAGGCACAATCCCACCTGCTGGGCTGGGATAGGAGTAGCTAAGTGGGTGACGTGTGAGAGTGTTCACCAATTCAGAGATCCTGCTGGTTTGTTCTGAGAACAGGTCTCTAAACAGGTGGCCCTGTCTGTCAAGTTCCTTTTTCTTCCGACACTGGTCCTCCTGATGTCCTTTCTTGTAGCAGTAATTACACCTGGTATCTCGCAGGCAGTTGTTGGCAGTGTGCCCCTTCCGGTGACAGCGAGAGCACAGCCTAGGTGCCTGGGAGGGTGAACTAGGATTTGTTGCACCTCCTGTGTTTTGCAGATTTGTCCTCAGATTCTGCCGCTGGAACTGTGTTAGTGGAGGGTGAGACGGCTGTAGATGTCTTCCTTCCAGCCCTCTTCAGTCCTCTCCCCCGCCCTCTACCAGTTTGACGATTGTCCTGGTTTCCTACTTTTCGCAGTAGGTGCAGGGGCGGTGGGCCTGTCTTTCTGCCCTTTTATGGTGGAAAACTCCTTCAAACTTCTGAGAACCTCTCCCCAAATTCTGGAAAGTTCCAGGTGCCTCTCTCTTTCTTTTCTTCTCTCTTTCTTTTTCTTTTCCCTCCCTTATAGACCCGGTTTTAGGCTAACGCGGACTAAACTGTAAAGGCCAACTTTGTCAAAAATGAAATCTTAATTTTTCAGTCTCGGATTCTTTGGACTTGGCCCTGATCTCGCTATTTTATTATTATTAATTTAATATTATTATTTTTATTATTATTTCTTAAAATGCTAAAACCCTTAAGGTTTAAAGCGCAAAAATGGGAAGTAATATAAAATGATTCAGGAAAAGTTTACCCAATTTGGATCAATACTTTCCAAAGATCAAAGGGATTCCTTTAAGGGGAAGTTAAAGTAGGGGGAAAGTGGGTTTGACCCGGGCTCTTTCATCGAAATTTCAATCTAATTTGTCTTAGGGGGGGTTTTTACTATCGAAAAAGAGATGTACTGTAACCAACTTGGGCTCAAACTTTTCCCGGTAATTTAGAAGTCAATTCCTCTTTTTTCAACCCTCAGTTTTGACGTCGAATTGGAGGAGGGGCCCTTTGGGGTAACCCCTTAAAATTTTCCTACAAGAGCCCTTTCCACTTTGGCCCCCTCTGTACCGGCAATGCCAGGAAAAGGAGTTAGGGAGGACAAAGTAACTACTTGTCATTCACGTTTGTGATATTGGTACTTATTGTTCATCAAGTACAAGTTGACTTATGACTACGAGAGATGATAAGTAATATCCTAACAATAATTCAAAAAAACCCTACTTTTTAAGATATATTTTAAAATGTTTTGAAGGCCCACATCACCTTAACTTTAAAAATTTTTTTTTTTTTTTAACCTAACAAATTTAACATTAAAGTAAATTTTTACTAGTAATTTTTTAAAAATGTTAGGTTAATGTATAAAAACATATTTTATTTCCCCCTTAGCTTTTTGTATATTATACCGTACCAATATGGAGAATGAGGAAAAAAAGTTTTTAAATAGCGTGTGGAGCTGGCAAAAAATCCGGTGAGAACAAAAACCCCTAATTTTTTTGATGTTTTGACATTTGTTGTCTCCGGTCCTAACACGTCTGGGAAATGGGGGAAAAAGAGGGGTGTGTAAGGGGGGTAGTTAGTGCGAAGGGGGGAAAAGGGGTAACAGTAGGGTGGTGTGAAGGAAAAGGAGTACGAGTTGTATGAGATTTGGGATAGAGGCGAAATCAATGTAGTGGACGTATGAGGGGGGACAGGAGGGGGTGTGGTAGTAACCGTCTCAGCATTGGGCGTATGCCACCCTCAGGGCGAGGCCACTGGTTCAACGAACCTTAACAACTTTCTATAATTTCCGTGCCCTCCCAAAAAAAATAACCCACAAGAATAATGAATTTTTTGGTTTAAGGTTTAAATCAGGGGTGACGGCAAATACGTTAAAATTTTACTTCCCGTCCACTACAAGGCTATAGATGGTGGCAGATGGTCAAAACAGTAAACATGTTAAAACCCAGGTCCATAAAAGGGCAGTCGTTATCTGTCCCTTTTTTTACTTCTAAATTTTAGAATTAGAGTAAACTCAGATATACTATACATTGGGGGAGTTGAGAAAAAACATTACACATAAAACTGAGAAGTACACCGTTCAGCGTATATACACTGTAGTACGCATTGTGTATTTAAGTTCACATCTGGTTTTGAATTAAAAATACAGTAAGAATTTGTTAAATGGTTATATTACAAGCAAAAAACTAAAGCGAAATAAGCCATTAATAAGTATTTTCTAAGTAGATTTTAAATTGTTAATATAAACATTAAATAAAACAATGTTAAATGGAAGGAAAAAAGAAATTAAAATTTTTTCTTTATTTTATCCGTGAATAGAATACAGAAAACAAAATATTAAAGGAAAATAAAGATAGTAAATATAGAAAAAAGTAATTATAGAAAATAGATGGCGGAAAAAAAGTTTGGGAGGGTTTAAATTTTGCCTAGTAAAAAAAAATAAATGTATATATTTATGGCGGATAAAAATGTTGGTAGGTTATTCCGTGTGAATGTAGAGGGCTTTATGATTCTTTTAATCAAGCCTGAAATATTACCCCCCAGGGAAGGTTCCTTGATGTTGGGGAGGGGGTCTTTATTTAGGGGAAATTGGGTCTGTGCTCCCGTTGGCCGAATTAAGCCTGAATGTTCCCATCCCCCGGCGCTGTATAAACCTTTGGGGTTTAGCGCTTCCTTTTTAATAATAAAAGAAATATTACTAAAAATCACGAGGAAGGGAAAACGGGGGGTAATCAGGTTTAATAAAAAAGGGGGGTCCATTCTTCTTAAGTGGGAAATTGGGGCTACGAAACTGGGTTAAAAATTGATATGCATTCCGGGTTTTATTATTTTTTTCTGACTTTAAAAATTTTGTTTTATTATTTGCCTGAAAATATTGTGCGTGTTTTTCTGGGGATGTTTAGACTACTGAGGTAAGCTTGATAAATTTTCTTGGAAAAAAATACCGGGAGGATTGTTCCCCAAAATGGTTGGGCGTGACCAGGGGGTCCATGTACGGGGTTGTCTGCTATGTCCAGAAATACGAGCAGCAGGAATGTCATTAACTAGAAAAATCACTGGGTTTATTTTTATTACCAAACGTCTATTAGGAAAAAAGTATTTTGTTCATTTTGGGATATCCACGTGTTCAACGGGAAAATTATTTTTTGTTAGATGACGGGTATATAAATAAGAGTGTGATATCTCAGTGTATAAGAAATAACAGTATACTTTAATTCTTTTTTTGAATTAAATAATTTTAAAATTTAGTATAAAAGGGGAATTGAATTTAAAAATCAAATTACAGTTGGTAAATTTTAAATCTTGAAACTTCATAGCGTGTCTGGTCGTTTAGCCCATTAACATGACTTTTCCAACAGATGGGTAGTGTTTTTAAAAGAAAATGGACACCGATGCTGATAATATCAGATTGACGACCTTTGTTCATGAACTCCTGCCCCAGGCGCCAGTTCAGGTTTGGGAGGGAGGGGGAAAACTTGAACATTGGTCAAACCGGGGAAATTTATTTATGTAGATGAAAACGGTGACCGAAAATTAATAACACTTAATTTTCCAGTGGGCCCCAAAATCTTTCCTTTTTTTTCCGTTCCCTTCTCATTTTTTAATTTTTTTTCCCAAAGGGAAATGGGCACCCCTTTTTCCTTGGTAAATCGATTACCTACCATTTTTTAGGGCTGTTGTCTATTTGGTTTAGTGCCCATGAATATAAATTAATCGGAATGAGGAGAATTTACAAAAATAATAGGAAGGAAAATAGAACCTGGTTTAAAATCATTCCTACCTGAGTACTACAAATTATATCAGCAGGGAAAAGATTTAAAAACATAAATGCATTAACGAAGAGGTGGAAGAGGAGGACAAGGAAAATTTGTGGAATTATTTAAAAGATTCTAAAACATAGTAAAAAACAGGGCATTAGAGGAAAAGGAAGGCCTTGCTCACACTCCACATAGTTTCCATGACAGAAGCAAGGGGTATGTGTTTTTATGTTCCAAGGGTTGAGCCTCCCCTCCCTTCCACGGATCAAATCTGATACTTCTTACCCCCAGGGGAAGAAGCCCATGTTTTGGCGCTTCCAGAATGTAATACTAATAAAAAAAATAAAAAAATAATAAATAAAAAAAAATAAAATAATAATAATAATAATAATAATAATGTAGGTGTGCGAGGTAAAAAAGAAATCGCCCGAAGGAACTGAATGCATAACAAATATTGAAATCAGATAAATATCTCACCTTGGATGCTGACAGAGTTACTAAGCAGGCCACCAACGAGCTTTGCAACAAATCAGACTATCTGCAAGATAATGGGACAACGGTCGAAAGGCTGTCCCACTAACTGTTTGCTTTACAAAATGAGTTTTCATCACTAAGAAGAGCCTTCGTAAATGTGAACAAGGAGGCATCCACGTGACTATGCAAGGAATATTTAAGAACAGCAGCAGGGACTCCAATGGAAATAATTCAAATTGACTTTATTGATTTAGCAAATGTTTCGTGTATAAAATGTTATTTTTACATTCCCATATAAAATGTTATTTTTACGTGCTCATATATACCCTTAAGACTAATGTAAAAGAATTTTGTATATTACGTACCCAAAGCCAACATGAAAATTACTTAACCTTCACCAGTCCCAAAAAAAAAGACCTAGGGATCTTAACATTTAATGAGGATGGCCTAACCTACTTCAGTATAATATTCATTTCTAATCTGTGGGTAAGTTGAGAATTGTTTCAGCCACGTATTGTAGACTTATTCATCTCTTTGAGTATTCTGTACGTCTTGATCATGTCGTTGTGATCATTACTTCCCAGTGACACGAGGTTCATCTTCGTACATGTATATTCCTTTCATCAGAAGATAGGCAAAAATTAATTTAATTGTTGTACCAAGAAATTTTTATAAACTGTCGTCCATCAGGCATCCCACAGGGAGAGAGAGAGAGAGAGAGAGAGAGAGAGAGAGAGAGAGAGAGAGAGAGAGGGAGGAAAAAAAAAAAATAGATAAGTGGGGGAAACAGGGCGGAGGTAGAGGTAAATTTAAAAGGGGAGAGAAGGAAAATAAATAGTACAGAAACGAAAAAAGGAGAAAAGGATTGGGGGGAGGAATGGGGAGGGAAGGGAGGAGAGTGGTGGGGGGGGAGGCAGGGGGGAGAATGATGGGGAGGGGGGAGGGGAAATGATGGGAGGGTAGGAGAGGGGAGGGGAAGGGGAGGGAGGAGAATGATAGGGAGGAGGGAGGGAAAAATGATAGGGGGGGGAGGGAGAGAAAGGGGGAGGGGGGGGAGGGAAAATGAGGGGGAGGAGGATGAGTGATGGGAAGGGGGGGAGAGGAGAATGATAGGAGGGTAGGGAGGGAAAAACGGGAGGGGGGGAGGGGGAGAGTGATGGGGGGGAGGCAGAGGAGGGGGGGAGGGAGAAAAGGAGGGGGAAGGTGGGAGAGGGGGTAAGGGGGGAAAAAAAGAGGATGGGGGGTGGGGATAGGAGAGTAAGGGGGAAGGAAGAGGGTGGGAAGGGGGGGGCAGTAATGGAGAGGATAGGTGGAGAGGGAAAAGGGGGTCAAAATAGGTTGGGTTAGGAGAGAACAGTAAAGGAGGGAGGAGGGACAGAAGGGACCCTTAGCTGACACCCATAAGAGAGGGATATGGGCAGGAAAAAAGGGGGAGGCTGGGGAAAAGGGGGGTGATGGGGGGAGATGTCGCCCCCCAAGGGTCAGGGGGCAACAACCCCGTTTTTTTCAAGGCGCCCCCCCCCCTCCCCATGCCCCTGCAACCCTTTCCCTCCTGGCCCCTTCTCCCCTGCCTCTCCCCCCCCTCCTCCCGCCCCCTCCCCCCCCCTCCCCTTTGCCCCCCCCTCCTGCCTGCCCCCTCCCCCCCCTCCCCCTCCCCCCGGGGCCCCCCCCCTCCCCTCCCCTACCTGCTCCCCCTCCTCTCCTGCCTGTTGCCCCCCCCCTCCCCGGGGCCCGGCCCCTTTCTCCCTGCACCCCCCCCTCCTCCCGCCCCCTCCTCTCCCCTGCCCCCTTTTCCCCTACCCTACCCTGCCCCCCCCTCCTCCCCCCCGGCCGCCCCCTCCTCCTGCCCCTCCCAAATTTCTTTCTGCCTGCCTTCTCCCTTCTGCCCCTTCCCCTCCTTTTTTTCCTGCCCCCCTCCTCCCGCTTGCCCCTCCCCCGCCTCCCCCCCCCTTTGCCTGCGCCCCCTCCCCTGTTTTCTGCCCCCCCTCCTGCCTGCGCCCTCCTCTCCTGCTTGCTGTCCCCTCCTCCTGCCTGCCCCCCCCCTCCTGCCTGCCCCCTCCCCTGCTGCCCCCCCCGTCCCCCCCCCTCCGCCTTTTTTCCCCCCCCTCCTGCCTGCCCCCCCCCTTTGCTCCCCTCCTCCTGCTACCCCTCCTCCGCTACTGTCCCCTCCCGTCTGCCACCTGCCCTGCCTCCCCCTTTTACCCCTGCCCCCCCCCTCCTTGCTACCTTCCCTCCTGCCTGTGCCCCCCCCTCTTGCCTGTCCCCCCCCTCCTCCTCCCTTTTCCCATCCTACCTGGACCTTCCTCCTGCCTGGGCCTCTCCATCTTGCCTGGCTCCTCATCCTGCATGCAACCTTCCTCCTCCTCCCCGGGCCTCTCCATCCGCCGGGGGCCCCCCTCCTCCTACCTGGACCTTCCTCCCCCGGGCCTCCTCCATCCTGCCTGGGGCCCCTCCCTCCACCCCCTGCGGCCTCCCATCCTCCCTGCGGCCTCCCACCCCCGCCTGGGGCCTCCTCCATCCTACCTGGCCCCTTCTGCCTGCGGCCTCCTCCACCCCTGCGGCCTCCTCCATCCTACCGCCTTCCCCCCGCCTGCGGGCCTCCTCCATCCTGCTGCGATCTTCTCCTGCCTGGCCTCCTTCCATCCTGCCGGGGGGCCTCCTCCATCCTACCTGGACCTTCCTCATGCCTGCTGCCCCTCCCTCCCTGCCTGCGGCCTCCTCCCTCCTGCCTGCGGCTCCTTCATCCCCTGCTCATGGGCCTCCCTCCATCCCTCATGACCTTCCTCCTGCCTGCGGCCTCCTTCATCCTGCCTGGACCTTCCTCCTGCCTGGCCTCCTCCTCCCGCCTGCGCCTCCTTCCATCCTGCGCGCCCTCCACCCTTTCCCCCTGCCCTTTCCTCCTGCCTGCTCCCCCCTCCCCTCCTGCCTGCGCCCTCCATCCTGCCGGTCCTCCCCCCGCCTGCGCCTCCTCCCATCCTGCCTGCGGCCCCTCCATCCTGCCTGGGGGCCCTTTCCCATCCTCCCTGCGGCCTCCATCCTGCCTGCGGCCTCCCTCCATCCTCCCTGCCCTTCCTCCTGCCTGCTTCCCTCCCCTCCCTGCCTGGGGCCTCCATCCTGCCTGCGCCCATCCTGCCTCGGGCCTCTCCATCCTGCCCAGGCCTTCTCCTGCCTGCGGCCCCCATCCGCCTGTGGCCTCCTCCATCCTACCTGCGACCCCTCTCCTGCCTGCTGCCCCTCCCTCCTGCCTGCGGCCCTCCTCCTGCCGGGGCCTCCATCCTGCCTGCGGCCTCTCCTCCTGCCTGCGCCCCATCCTGCCTGCGGCCCCTCCATCCTGCCTGTGGCCTCCATCCTGCCTGCGGCCTCCTCCATCTTGCCTGCGCCTCTTTCCATCCCGCCTCGTGCCCTTTCCATCCTACCCTGCGACCTTTTCCTCCTGCCTGCCCCCTCCCTCCTGCCTGCGGCCCCTCCCATCCTGCCTGGGGCCCTCCATCCTGCCTGCGGCCCCCCCCTCCTCCCTGCCTGCTCGGCCTCTTCCACCTCCTGCGCCCTCCTCCATCCTGCCTGGGCCTCATCCTGCCTGCCCCTCCATCCTGCCTGGGCCTCCTCCATCCACCTATGACCTTCCTCCTGCCTGCTTCCCCTACTGCCCTCCTTTTCCATCCTGCCTGGGGCCTCCCCCATCCTGCCTGGCCCTCCTCCTGCCTGCAGGCCTCCCTCCATCCTGCCTGCGGGCCTCCTCCATCCTGCCTGCAGGCCTCTCCATCCTGCCTGGCCTCCACCCCGCCTGGGGCCTCCATCCTGCCTGTGGCCCCCCTCCATCCCGCCCGCGGCCTCCCATCCTGCCTGGGCCTCCATCCTACCTGCGACCTTCCCCCTGCCTGCGCCCTCCCCTCCGCGGGGCCTCCTCCATCCTGCCTGGGTGGCCTCCATTCTGCCTGGGGCCCCTCCCCCCCTCCTGCCTGGGGCCCCCCCTCCATCCTGCCTGGGCCTCCTCCATCCCCCCTTGGTCTCCATCCTGCCTGGGCCCCTCCCCCCCGCCTGGGGGCCCCCTCCATCCTGCCTGGGGCCCTTTCCCTCCCATCCCGCCCGGGCCCTTTCCCCATCCTGTCTGCGGCCCCCTCCATCCTGCCTGCGGCCTCCACCCTGCCGGGGCGGCCCCTTTTTGGGTTCCCCATCCCTGGGGCGGCCCCCCCCTCCTGCCGGGGCTCCTTGGCCTCCTCCCCTCCATCCTGCCTGGGGGCCTTTCCCTCCATCCTCCTTGGGCCCCTCCATCCGGTCTGCCCTCCTCCACCCCACCCAGCCTCCTCCACCCCTGCCTGGGCCCCATTCTGCCCTGGGGCCTCCCATCCCCATGGCCCCCCTCCTCCTGCCTTTTCCCCTTTTCCATCCTGCCCAGGGGCCCCCTCCCCACCCCTCCCCGGGCCCCTCCCATCCTGCCTGGGCCCTTTCCTCCTCCCCTGCTCTGTGGGCCTTTCCTCCCCCCGTCACAGGTTACAATAAGAGAATAAGAATAAAACGGGGAAAATAAAAAAAATATTTTGAAAGAAGGGAAGAAATAAAAAATAAGAAGAGAAACAGATAAATACAAACAAATAAAGATTTTCAAAAAATTTGGGAATTTCAAAAGAAATGACTATGAAAAAGGTAGAAATGAAAAGAAGAAAACTAAAAAAGGAAAAAGGGAAAAAGGAGAAGAGAGAAGGAAAAGATGAGAGAAGGGTCGAGAAGGGGGGAAGAATAATGGGAAGAGGAGAAAGGAGGGGGAGAGAAAAAGATGCAAAAAACGGAAGAAGAGGAGAGATGGGGAAAACTAGGGAAGAAAAGGGGGAAAAGTAGAGAAAGAGAAGGGAAGGAGATGTGGGGAGGGAAGATGAGAGGGGGGAAGGGACTGAGGGGGGAAAAAGGGAGAGAGAGAGGGGGGAAGGAGAGGAGAGGAGGGAAGAAGGAGAGGAGGGGGCCAGAGACTTGAGGAACCAGGAATGCGGGCCCGAAAGGTCATAAAGGGAAGGTAAACAACAAAGGTTACTTGAAAGAGCCACAAATACTAGGAGAGAGAGGGGAGAGATTGTGGAGAGAGAGAGAGAAAAATTTAATTAAATAAGTTTTTTTACATGTTTTCTTTAAAATACAGACAACTTGTGTTTATGTGTGTGTGCCCAGAGGGTTGGGGAATTAGATCTTGGGCCCTGCTTTCACTTCGATATACAGGCGTATTGGGTTCCCAAACCTCCCGGCCTTTAATAAAGGATTTTGTAGTGTGCCTGGTTTTAGGCATAGAGTTTATCTTTTGGTTTTTTTTTCTTTAAATTTTACCGGGAAAAATAACAATAATAAAATCGTCGTAATATCTTTTTGTGTATTAGTGGATGAATCCCGACCATAAGACCATAAGGTTTTTGAGTCCTTCCTTCAATGTTTTGGGATCCACCCCACTTTTGGGGGAAAGGGAAGGGAAAATCAGGCATGTCATTACCTTTCTGTGTTTGATCTTTCCAGCACTGAGTAGACTGGCTTTCCTACTTGAGGGATTTTTTTTTGGTTTTTGTGCTGTCTTTGTCATTTTCCCAGAACTGTTTTTTTTCCGCCTCAACCCTAATACCCATTCCTTTTTTTTTGTTGCCTTCCCCCTGATGCGGATGAGGGGAAAGGGTTTTTTCTTTCTTTTTTATGCCATATTGTGTGTAAAAGATCACGTTTTTTCTACTTGTTCTTCAGTAACCTTTTTTCCGCATTTTCCCTTTTGTCTTCTGGGGTTTTTTAAGCTCTGTAGTTTTTCCCCTCTTTTTACTCTTTCGTTTAGACTTTTTACATTGTTGGTTGAACATCAGGTTGTTGTGGGTTTTATAATTCCTTTCTGTATAGACTGGTTGAGTCGTCCTCCCAGCACGTTTGGGCCAGAAAGTTCATCACGACCTTTGGAGATTATCTGCTGCTTACTGTGCTTGTTGTATTCAATAGAATATTTTATACCCTCATAACCTCTCTTTAGTTTTATTCTCCTGCCCCTACCTCCCCATTCTTGTTTCCCAGTTATATGATAGATCATCCATAGATGATAATGCCCAGCCTCTACTCTAACTCTATAAAGCTGCTATAGGTGTTAAACTAAGAGTGGGTAAAACAAGAGTTACACGACTCAGCCACAGTGTCGTCACATGCAACAATATCATTTCGTCCCCAGAACTCTTATCAAACAATTTACTACTTGAGTGAGACTTTCATTGTATACTTACCCATGACTGAAATATCCCAGGATTGTAGTGTATATAACTTTGAGATAATATCTTTGTGTTTACACAATGAGAGATACACAATGTACATACATCCAGGGGACATTAATATCAGCGTATAGACAGTTAGTGTCATGAATATACAATGAGAGATATATAGTACATATAAAATGAGAGGTACTGAGTACTGTGACAGTATATCCCATGTTTACGCTATGATTCAGCATCATGCATATATGCGGGTCAAACTGAGCCTCGTCATTTACCGTGTTACACTGGTGACAGTGGTACTTGAAAGACTAAGTAGGTGAAGTTTTATTACGCGACTTTAAAACCCCTTACAGTGGGGGTTTTTCATCAGAGAGGGTTGACCACCCACAGTGGGGTGTTTTATCACCAGTGGGGGTTAATCACCCACATTTGGGGTCTATCTACAGGTGATAATGATTATGTCAGGACTGGGAAATCTAATAACATTATTTTCTTGGTGTAGGGGGCTCAACCAGGGGCTCGAGCTGCTTTTCCCCTTCCCCGGATCAGACATGATTGCCTCTGATTTCTGGGGACGTATAAACTTATATACCTTTTTTTTTTTTTTTTTTTTTTTTTTTTTTTTTGTAATGGAGATTTCAGTAGTAATCAAAGAGGAGCTAGCTTTGTTGAATGTTGAGTGGTGGTTCCTGAGACTTAGTAAGATACTGCATCTGGTGGGAGAGAGAGGGAGGAGAACGAGAAATTATTTTTAGCAAAACTGATACATCAGCAGCGTGTTGCTACCATATTTTATGTGATAGTTACAGAATGAGAACAAAGCTAACTATGTTTCCTTGTCGTATTCGTGGAGGGAGGAGAGAGAGAGAGAGAGAGAGAGAGAGAGAAGAGAGAGAGAGAGAGAGAGAGAGAGAGAGAGAGAGAGGAGGTGGAGGAGACAGTCAGAAAGATGATGGGAAGGTAAAACCTGAAAATTAACACTCTACCTGCACGTAAGAGGAGACAAAATCTACAGCAAAGATGAATGGGTGCAGTGACCTAACCATTGTATTCTGCACCAGTGCACCAGCCTATACCTGGAGTTTACCTGAGTAGCCTGAGGTCAAAGCCCTCTGGCCCGGTCCTAGACCAGGTCTCCTAGTCCAGGATTGCTGTTAGTGGCCATCGCCGCAGTCCAACATATACACCACCACAATCCGGCTAACAGGAATTGTTTCGCGTAATCTGCAGATTTTCCCTCTGCAGACAACTAGGGTTTGTTGGTAATCCTTATGTCTGAAGGGAAGGTGTTGAAGAGTCGTGGTTCCTTAACACTTAATGAGTTCTATCAGTGTATTCATCGCCCTGCTTTTCACTGGATGTATCCTGCACTGTCTTCTAAGCCTCTTAGGGTTTATAAATAGTATTTTCGGCATGCCGGATGGGGACCAAGCCTTCTAGTTTCTTCCAGGTGTAGAGTACAATGTATCTTTCTCGCCTACGTTCTAAGGAATACAGTTCTGAGGCCTTCAAGCGCTCCCAGTAATCTAGGTGTTTGACTGAGTTTATACGAGCTCTGAAGAATCTCGGTACATTTTCCAGCTCGGCAGTTTCGCCTGCCTTGAAGGAGGCCCATTAGTACACCGCAATGTTTTGATTCTGGTCATCAGTAACATGGATGGAATAATCTGTAAAATGATATAACTGTTCACCTACTCGTCGCCCATGTCGCCAGCTCACCACCCACCCACCTAACCCACATCCACTCGCCCAGGAAAACACCAGTGTTATATATCCAGGTACCATGGCTGTGCCCTGCGGTGCTGCCAGAGCGACCTTGAGTCGGGCGAACAGCCTCGGAAGGTAGGGAGCCACAGCGTCCTTCATGTAGCTGCTACTCGAGGAGGAACAACACATCACGTGTTCACTCACTATCAACTAATGTAAGCACCGTATTTTCCGGTCTTAAGGCGCCTTTTTTCCCACCAGACTTGAAAATCATCCTGCGCCTTATATGCTCAAGGTCAGGGTCAAGGGTAGGCTTAGGGTTACGCTTTAGCAGTTGTTTACTAACGTTACTTACAGTTGCTTGGAAACATCGTTTTATATGTCTTGTATTCTCGTGCGCCTTATATGCCGGAAAATACGGTAATTTTTTAACCACAGGTACACAAAGCACAATTGTCATGTATAGTGTAAATTACTTGATAACTCAAAAAAAGTCAGACAAAGTGACTTATTTCCATTGAGGTTCTTGTAAAATATTTTTTAAACCTAATAGTTAAAACAGCTATGTAACTCAACGTGTGAAAATCAGTTGCAATGTACTGTACATGACTTTCAGGCTACATTGAACCTTGGTGCTGCTGCAGGACTCTTACACTCCATGTATCCTCCACCACTATGGTACAAACAATGCTACACACTCGTGTATATATATATATATATATATATATATATATATATATATATATATATATACATATATATATATATATATATATATATATATATATATATATATATATATATATATATATATATATATATATATGTGTGTGTGTGTGTGTATTTTTATTATCACATGGCCGATACCCACCAAGGCAGGGTGGTCTGAAAAGAAAATTCACCATCATTCACTCCATCACTGTTTTGCCAGAAGGGTGCTTTGTCATGTGGGGTAATGATTAGGGAATATGGGGTGGAGGGGTCAGCAGGTAGGGACAGTGAGGCAGTAGGAGGGATGGTGGAGGTAGGTAATGTGAGGTCACTGGTGACTACAACTTCACCTCCTCATTTCCACCACCACTCCACACTACTCACCCTCTCACTACTTTAACTAAACATAAATAAATGGAAATAAGAATAAATAACGGGGACGGCAGTGAATATTACTATTCTACTCAAACACAGTTTATTATTAAGTCCTTGTACAATAATATATTTGGGAACAGGAGTACGTCATTGGTCTAGATAAATGGGATGGTATGTATAAGCAGTGAGACAGGGAACACAATCAACTTGACCAAAATGAATCTAACTTACAATATAGCACAGAGGACAGTTCATCACAGGAACTAAGCCACAGGTCCCAAGGCTTTTGACAGGGTCCCACATCAGAGACTGTTGAGGAAAATTAAAGCACATGGAATAGGAGGAGAAATTTTTTCCTGGATAGAGGCATGGTTGACAAATAGGCAGCAGAGAGTTTGCATAAATGGGGAGAAATCAGAGTGGGAAGTGTCACGAGCGGTGTTCCACAGGGCATGTTGGGCCCCTGCTGTTCACAATCTACATAAACGACATAGATGAGGGCATAAAGAGCGACATCGGCAAGTTTGCCGATGACACCAAAATAGGCCGTCGAATTCATTCTGACGAGGACATTCGAGCACACAAGACTGATGCAGTGGTCGGAGAAGTGGCAGATGCAGTTTAATATAGACAAATGCAAAGTTCTAAATGTTGGACAGGACAATAACCATGCCACATATAAACTAAATAATGTAGATCTTAATATTACGGATTGCGAAAAAGATTTAGGAGTTCTGGTTAGCAGTAATCTGAAACCAAGACAACAGTGCATAAGTGTTCGCAATAAAGCTAATAGAATCCTTGGCTTCATATCAAGAAGCATAAATAATAGGAGTCCTCAGGTTGTTCTTCAACTCTATACATCCTTGGTTAGGCCTCATTTAGATTATGCTGCACAGTTTTGGTCACCGTATTACAGAATGGATATAAATTCTCTGGAAAATGTACAAAGGAGGATGACAAAGTTGATCCCATGTATCAGAAACCTTCCCTATGAGGATAGACTAAGGGCCCTGAAACTGCACTCTCTAGAAAGACGTAGAATTAGGGGGGATATGATTGAGGTGTATAAATGGAAGACAGGAATAAATAAAGGGGATGTAAATAGTGTGCTGAAAATATCTAGCCTAGACAGGACTCGCAGCAATGGTTTTAAGTTGGAAAAATTCAGATTCAGGAAGGATATAGGAAAGTACTGGTTTGGTAATAGAGTTGTGGATGAGTGGAACAAACTCCCAAGTACCGTTATAGAGGCTAGAACGTTGTGTAGCTTTAAAAATAGGTTGGATAAATACATGAGTAGATGTGGGTGGGTGTGAGTTAGACGTGATAGCTTGTGCTACCAGGTCGGTTGCCGTGTTCCTCCCTTAAGTCAATGTGACCTGACCTGACTAGGTTGGGTGCATTGGCTTAAGCCGGTAGGAGACTTGGACCTGCCTCGCATGGGCCAGTAGGCCTACTGCAGTGTTCCTTCGTTCTTATGTTCTTATGTTCTTAAGACCTACACAGCACGAGTACTGCGCCAAGCCAGTACTCTGCCCAATGCGTCCAACAGTCTCCTCCAGAGACTTCAGCAGCCTTCTCCCGAGCCCTGCTCCCCAGCAGCAGCTCCGCTCGAAGTCTCTGCTCAGGAGCTCTGCATCCCAGCAGCAGCTCCGCTCGAATCCCCTGATCATGCTCTTCCTTGGGCTTTTATGGTGGTCCAAGCACCCTCCACAACCACGTGTACGACCTGACGCCTAGGTCTGAGGCGTCAAGAACAAAAGACCTCAGACGTGGGCGTGGCTACAGACGTTTGCCAAGGCAAGGTGTGACCATATAATTGGTTAAATTAGGTCTCCCCAGAGACCTCACAAGCCCAGCTGGACTACATCACAGCTTTACACTACAGTTTTTAAACTGCAACATTAACACCCCTCCTTCAGAGTGTAGGCACTGTACTTCCCATCTCCAGGACTCAAGTCCGGCCTGCCGGTTTCCCTGAACCCCTTCATAAATGTTACTTTGCTCACACTCCAACAGCACGTCAAGTATTAAAAACCATTTGTCTCCGTTCACTCCTATCAAACACGCTCACACATGCCTGCTGGAAGTCCAAGCCCCTCGCACACAAAACCTCCTTTTCCCCCTCCCTCCAACCTTTCCTAGGCCGACCCCTACCCCGCCTTCCTTCCACTACAGACTGATACACTCTTGAAGTCACTCTGTTTCGCTCCATTCTCTCTACATGTCCGAATCACCTCAACAACCCTTCCTCAGCCCTCTGGACAACAGTTTTGGTAATCCCACACCTCCTCCTAACTTCCAAACTACAAATTCTCTGCATTATATTCACACTACACATTGCCCTCAGACATGACATCTCCACTGCCTCCAGCCTTCTCCTCGCTGCAACATTCATCACCCATGCTTCACACCCATATAAGAGCGTTGGTAAAACTATACTCTAATACATTCCCTTCTTTGCCTCCAAGGACAAAGTTCTTGGTCTCCACAGACTCCTAAGTGCACCACTCACCCTTTTCCCCTCATCAATTCTATGATTCACCTCATCTTTCATAGACCCATCCGCTGACACGTCCACTCCCAAATATCTGAATACATTCACCTCCTCCATACTCTCTCCCTCCAATCTGATATCCAATCTTTCATCACCTAATCTTTTTGTTATCCTCATAACCTTACTCTTTCCTGTATTCACTTTTAATTTTCTTCTTTTGCACACCCTACTAAATTCATCCACCAATCTCTGCAACTTCTCTTCAGAATCTCCCAAGAGCAAAGTGTCATCAGCAAAGAGCAACTGTGACAACTCCCACTTTATGTGTGATTCTTTATCTTTTAACTCACACCTCTTGCCAAGACCCTCGCATTTACTTCTCTTACAACCCCATCTATAAATATATTAAACAACCACGGTGACATCACACATCCTTGTCTAAGGCCTACTTTTACTGGGAAATAATTTCCCTCTTTCCTACATACTCTAACTTGAGCCTCACTATCCTCATAAAAACTCTTCACTGCTTTCAGTAACCTACCTCCTACACCATACACCTGCAACATCTGCCACATTGCCCCCCTGTTCACCCTGTCATACGCTTTTTCCAAATCCATAAATGCCACGAAGACCTCTTTAGCCTTATCTAAATACTGTTCACTTATATGTTTCACTGTAAACACCTGGTCCACACATCCCCTACCTTTCCTAAAGCCTCCTTGTTCATCTGCTATCCTATTCTCCGTCTTACTCTTAATTCTTTCAATAATAACTCTACCATACACTTTACCAGGTATACTCAACAGACTTATCCCCCTATAATTTTTGCACTCTCTTTTGTCCCCTTTGCCTTTATACAAAGGAACTATGCATGCTCTCTGCCAATTCCTAGGTATCTTACCATCTTCCATACATTTATTAAATAATTGCACCAACCACTCCAAAACTATATCCCCACCTGCTTTTAACATTTCTATCTTTATCCCATCAATCCCAGCTGCCTTACCCCCTTTCATTTTACCTACTGCCTCACGAACTTCCCCCACACTCACAACTGGCTCTTCCTCACTCCTACAAGATGTTATTCCTCCTTGCCCTATACACGAAATCACAGCTTCGCTATCTTCATCAACATTTAACAATTCCTCAAAATATTCCCTCCATCTTCCCAATACCTCTAACTCTCCATTTAATAACTCTCCTCTCCTATTTTTAACTGACAAATCCATTTGTTCTCTAGGCTTCCTTAACTTGTTAATCTCACTCCAAAACTTTTTCTTATTTTCAACAAAATTTGTTGATAACATCTCACCCACTCTCTCATTTGCTCTCTTTTTACATTGCTTCACCACTCTCTTAACCTCTCTCTTTTTCTTCATATACTCTTCCCTCCTTGCATCACTTCTACTTTGTAAAAACTTCTCATATGCTATCTTTTTCTCCCTTACTACTCTCTTTACATCATCATTCCACCAATCGCTCCTCTTCCCTCCTGCACCCACTTTCCTGTAACCACAAACTTCTGCTGAACACTCTAACACTACATTTTTAAACCTACCCCATACCTCTTCGACCCCATTTCCTATGCTCTCATTATCCCATCTATCCTCCAATAGCTGTTTATATCTTACCCTAACTGCCTCCTCTTTTAGTTTATAAACCTTCACCTCTCTCTTCCCTGATGCTTCTATTCTCCTTGTATCCCATCTACCTTTTACTCTCAGTGTAGCTACAACTAGAAAGTGATCTGATAAATCTGTGGCCCCTCTATGAACATGTACATCCTGAAGTCTACTCAACAGTCTTTTATCTACCAATACATAATCCAACAAACTACTGTCATTTCGCCCTACATCATATCTTGTTTACTTATTTATCCTCTTTTTCTTAAAATATGTATTACCTATAACTAAACCCCTTTCTATACAAAGTTCAAAGGGCTCCCATTATCATTTACACCTGGCACCCCAAACTTACCTACCACACCCTCTCTAAAAGTTTCTCCTACTTTAGCATTCAGATCCCCTACCACAATGACTCTCTCACTTGGTTCAAAGGCTCCTATACATTCACTTAACATCTCCCAAAATCCCTCTCTCTCCTCTACATTCCTCTCTTCTCCAGGTGCATACACGCTTATTATGACCCACTTTTCGCATCCAACCTTTACTTTAATCCACATAATTCTTGAATTTACACATTCATATTCTCTTTTCTCCTTCCATAACTGATCCTTTAACATTACTGCTACCCCTTCTTTTGCTCTAACTCTCTCAGATACTCCAGATTTAATCCCATTTATTTCCCCCCACCGAAACTCCCCTACCCCCTTCAGCTTTGTTTCGCTTAGGGCCAGGACATCCAACTTCTTTTCATTCATAACATCAGCAATCATGTTTCTTGTCATCCGCACTACATCCACGCACATTCAAGCATCCCAGTTTTATAAAGTTTTTCTTCTCTTTTTTAGTAAATGTCTACAGGAGAAGGGGTTACTAGCCCATTGCTCCCGGCAATGGGCTAGTAACATATATATATATGTATATATATATATATATATATATATATATATATATATATATATATATATATATATATATATATATTGTGTGTGTGCTCACCTAATTGTGGTTGCAGGGGTCGAGACCCAGCTCCTGGCCCCGTGTGTGTGTGTGTGTGTGTGTGTGTGTGTGTGTGTGTGCTAAAACTGCATATTTCCTATTTCCCAGATAGTGTGTGACGCCCACAGGCTTAGCCTTTCTATTAAATATAATAATACTGTAATATTATTAATTCTCTAAAATAGTTAAAGGTGCCAGGAACAATCGGAACATATCTAGACTTTGAAAGGACATAAAATTATTAGGTGCCCACGCACATACTGAATGAAATTTGTAATTATCAAAAACATTCCAAATTATGTTTTGAATTTCTTACATTTAATAAGAGCACATAATGCGAGGAAATATACGAGTTTGACATTTAATGAAGCAAGAACTGTATTTCCATAAATTAACCCTAAGTAATAGAGCAGGCAAACCAGTCGTCTGTTAAGCTAATACGAATGTGTAATATTATGTGCAGAGTTTTTCTGCCTCACTAGTGAGCTGCTTATTGTAAGATGTGTTTCTTGTGAAGATACCGGCGTTGTGCACCTCTGTGCTCTCCCCTCCCTGCAAGAGGGAGAGGGGCGGTGCCGTTGTACTATGGAGATGGGCTCTTGATCCAAGATCAAACTTTCCATCGCCCAGGCGTTGTATGACCATAAGTGTGTGTAATGCTTTCCTGTGAGTCACACCTTGTTACCTCTGGGACCAGGTGGTCTAGTCTGAGACGCAGTTTTAATGACCCTCGGAATCGACTACAGGCAAATTATAAGTAAGATAATTCCCCAGTCTCTGTATGACCCCTACAGGTTTAGTTCTCCACCTAGTTGTGGTTGCAGGGGTCGAATAATGGCTCCTGGCCCCCGCCTCTTCACTCTGTGTGTGTGTGTGTGTGTGTGTGTGTGTGTGTGTGTGTGTTATAAACATGGAATAATGTGGCGTAAACTAAATTACAAAGTGAACTAGCACGTTGCCCCTCACCATTGAGGGTTCAAAAGAAGCGAAACTGGACCTGATATTAAGTTGTCAGTTCGTGACTGGCTGCAGCTGACTTCCTCTCTACCAAGATACTATAATAGTGTTACTGTGTCAGACAGGTATCATATTATTTATAATATACAATGCCGAGAAGTTGGTGAATAAGACATGCACAGAGCTTGGGTATCGTGATTGCTGAAACGCCTTGCTTGAACGGGTTCTTCAGTCGAGTACTAGCGAACACAATAGTGGAGACAGTAGTAATATTTTTGACGTGATCAGTCCGTCATCCTTGGTTGGAGGTGGCCTGTTCCTTCGGCCGCAGCCTCTGCCCTGAATCACTTATCACGCTCACCCCATTCAGGTTTAGGGTAACTTTTAATTTATTTAACCGCTCACGCTTCTCGGTGCAAAGTGAGATTTACCAGTCTCGTAAATGTAATATGTGGTGTCCAGATACCGTAGTGTGAAATTAGCAACTCTCGCAGAGAACTGCTTTTAATTACTTATATTCTATTTTGTTTTATTTTCAGTTCTGGGAGTTTTGAAGACAGTCACATAAGTTATAATTTGCTTTGCATTGTTGCTTTCTGTATACTGAATATTGAAATATATTTGTGTCTGTCTCTGTTTGCCTATATCTTTCGTATTTCCTTCCCCCTCACTCATTTTTATATGCCTATGATATCTACTTTTTAATCCATGGTATACTCGCGCCATCTTGTATTAGGAGATACATTCTAGAGGGAGTTCAGAGCCGTTGAGAGTAAATGTGAGTGTGGACCTTGTGGTAGGAGTGAATATGGTTCAAGGTAGCGTGGTGCAGGGCGGGCGCCTGCTGCCCCGTCTGGTCATCTCTAGTGCTGCTCCATTTGTCAGGGGCCACCCACTGAGCATAACATCTGTATCACTCTCACAACTCCCATGTTTAAAGATTTCTCTCTCTCCATCTTCCACTGCTGACTTTATACATGTCTCCTCCACCCTCCAGTGGGAGGTCGCTTGTCGTCTGTATAAAGTTTATGACTAGAAATATTTAGTGTTGAGTTACGCGGTTGGGACTCACCATTGCGCCCCCCGCCCCCACTAAACTCAATCCAGGTGTCCTTGGGTTTGTTGAAGCCTTGGCTAGGGCGGGAGGCGGGTGCTTCACTCGTCTTGTGGTGGGACTATCATCACCACCACTATCATTGGGCACCCACCTCCCCGCCCAGCCCACCTCACGCCCGCACCCGTAATATTTTGATTTTGGAATCGCCCCTGTTACCGTCCAGGAGAAAAACAAGTCCGTTTTGACTTCAAGTTATAGCGGACTTTGCGAGCCATCATCAAGTGCGCGTGTGTGTGCCTGGCCCCCACCTCCCTCAGTGCCTTGTGAAGTGCCACCTTATACTTGGGAAAAGTTACCCTTTCATACATCTCTACACCTGTGTTTCCATCCAGCCAAAATTTCAACTTGAGAAGGCTTATATAGTGTAAGATCAAGTTTAGTTACAAATTGAAAGGGAGAAAATTAGCGTGTGCCAGGAGTGCCTGAATTATAGCTCTCAGGGAGTGTAGGGGAGGGGATGAGTGGGTAAGGCTTCATCCTCCCACCACAACTACCACCATAACCACCACAACCATTGCGGTTCATCATGACAAGAGCTACAGTTATCCTTCTATTGGTGAGTGCTTCACTCTTTGATAATTTTTTTAAATTAAGTATATCAGCAGTGTGCTGCTCTCACTGTGTAACAGTGAGAACCAAAACTAGCTATTTCCTTTGTCATGTCATCACACAGGATCCGTTGGATACATGAAGCAATGAACTGTCAGCTTCAGGCTGGGTAACCTCGATAAGGTGATGGGGATATCATCAGGTATTCCAGCTACGGTAGCTTTAAATGCTTCCTTCTAGCATGACTGGCAGTATAACCTATGCCAAACAAATGAGCATATAATATATGCGGTATAATATATTTTTTTCAGAGGGGGGGGGGTGAACATTAGGAATAGCTTTAGAGAGTTTTATAATATGCATAACATATTTTTATAACTATTTACTGATCAATGTTCAGTAATTTGTAGAAAAATCTGTAACACATTTTCTAGGTTGTATTTCTATAAATATAAACAGATGGGAAGAAATTAGGATGTAGATGTGACTATTCATGCAGTCTATAGACAGACCGAGAGCCTAGCAGAAAGGGAAAGGGGTTGGAGTGGTTATGAAACCGGTTGAGATCTTGTCTCGAGTTTGAATCTCCTTGGGGGAGTTCAATGCTTATTTTTTCACTGTTCATACCTGTTTCCGTTCTTGCAGGAAAATGATTGCTAGACATCTGCTATTTCACAGTGTCTGGTAGTTACTCCAGAGCCATGAATGGACTGATTCATAGCAGTATATACCCAACCATTCCTGAAGTTCTGGGCCTTGCTGTGTTCTTTCATGCTTTTCGATATGTATCCTCGCTAAAAATCGTAAAAAAACATTATTGCAAGTAATTGAAGAAGGGGGTAAGGTTTAAACCCTGCCCCTCCTTGTTTGCGGATGATGTTAAAATAAAAAGAATGAAAATAACCCAGAGAACGGACAGGGTTCGAACCCATGACAAGCCAATCCTAAAACTAGCAGGCTAGTTCTCTCACCGCATGTCCATGCGGGCTTAACAAAATCCATCCACAGTTTTGGTGGACTTTTTTTTTCTCGCTCTTATGCTGTTCCCTGCTCTCAGGGACTTGACTTTATTCTATACTTTTCCATGCTTTTATGTTTCTAGATTCTGCCTCCTTACATTAATGTCTAAACAATGGGGTTCTTCCAGTGTCTTTTGTATATTCCTCACGGAATGACAAACTTTTCTGTAGCTTATATGCAAGCTTAGTTAAAAAATATATTGTTATTTCATGGGTATATTGTCCCTTGAATTCCTCTCCCTACTGAAAGTGAGCCAGAGAATACCTTTATGATCACCTTTCCTGTGCATCAGGATACCGATAAAGTTGTCAACATTATAGAAACATAAGAATGGAGGAACTGCAGCAGGCCTACTGGTCCATACAAGGTAAATCCTTATCAAAACCACCCACTCCCACCCACACTTTTGTCCAACTCTTTCCTGAAGCTATCCAAGAATTTGCTTCAGTACCTCAGGTACTAATCAAACCCATCCCTTTTCACTCATATATTTGTCCATTCTCTTTTTAAAGCTACCCAAGGTCTTGGCCTCTATTATTCTACTGGGCAGAGTGTTCCACGCATTGACAACTTATCCTACGCATTATTATGTAGTTAGCTATTTTTGTTTGATGTGAAAAATTTAGCTGGGATAAGCCAGTGAATGCTTAACCACTGAACGGATCATCACCTAAGTCCCGTGTCAAGTTCTCTTGTTTTCTTTAAGTTCGCTTCCGACAGATTGCTGAATGTGGGTACACGTTGATGATCTCTTGCCTCATGGGTATTTTATATTCTGTTACCTATGTTGACTTTTTGAAAGGGAACACATGGTTAAGCCTCGACGGTTCACTATTTCCTCTTAACCTCGTCGGTAAATCTGCCTCTCATTTTCGACGATAATAAGAGGCAATTTTTTTTTACTCAAAAAAGGATGGTACCGACAAGCGGTAAAAATATACTTAATGCAGTCTTTTAGTAGACCGTTTTACCCATGACTGGGGTTTATCAAATACGTAGCAACAGAGAAAAATGACAGCTCATATTGGGCACCCAGGGCCCAGTATTCATGCTGAGTAGCGCACTGGAAGAGGCCCACTGGCCCATGCTGGATTTGCTTCATGTTGTGTTTTGTGGGAGTCACCAGAGTGAACATACCAGGTTTGTACTGTTAGTTTGGTTAATCCTGTCGTTTTCTTGAAAAAGTAGCCTCACCGTCCCATGCCATGATGTGGGAGTGGGTGTTGTTGTTCACAGGATTTGTTGATGCTGTCTATTCTACGGACATGTGTTCTTGTAGGCATTTGGGAAGACTCCTAACAGTGTTAGGTAAGACACATATGCAACAGTTAGGTAGTAATAAAGTTGGTAGAATTACCGACAATATGTAAAGTAAAAGGACACAAGTGCAACTAATGTGACATTTATTGTGGCAACGTTTCGCTCTCCAGGAGCTTTATCAAGCTCCTGGAGAGCGAAACGTTGCCACAATAAATGTCACATTAGTTGCACTTGTGTCCTTTTACTTTATAACAGTTAGGTATCTTTATTTCGAAACGTTTCGCCTACACAGTAGGCTTCTTCAGTCGAGTACAGAAAAGTTGATAGAAGCAGAAGAGACTTGAAGACGATGTAATCAGTCCATCACCCTTAAAGTTTTGAGGTGGTCAGTCCCTCAGTCTGGAGAAGAGCATTGTTCCATAGTCTGAAACAATATGGAGTTGAAGTGACAGGATGGAGCCTTATATAGCGCCAGGAGGTGAGACGTAGGTCACTAGTAGAACGGAGATGTTGGGATGTTCAATCTGTCAGACACTGCAACACAAGGGTATTTTGGTACAGACCTGAAATCAACTTCGACAACCTCTACTAGTGAGAACGGCTGGATTTGAGAGGGACCTGACCTCCCAACATCTGCGTTCTACTAGTGACCTACGTCTCACCTCCTGGCGCTATATAAGGCTCCATCCTGTCACTTCAACTCCATATTGTTTCAGACTATGGAACAATACTCTTCTCCAGACTGAGGGACTGACCACCTCAAAACTTTAAGGGTGATGGACTGATTACAATGTCTTCAAGTCTCTTCTGCTTCTATCAACTTTTCTGTACTCGACTGAAGAAGCCTACTGTGTAGGCGAAACGTTTCGAAATAAAGATACCTAACTGTTGCATATGTGTCTTACCTAACAATCTGTCGGTATTTTATACCATTTTAATGTTCACTCCTAACAGTGTCTCCAATGTGAACTTGGTCACACATCCACCATAGGATGCTGTAGACTCCTGCGTCTTTGGGTTCTGTATAAGACTGTATGTGAACGACAGTGAAGCATGATGCTTCAAGGGAAATTGGTATTATAGTGAATCATGGTGCTTCACCACTCGGACATCATGGCATGGAACAGAGAAGCTGCTTTTGCAAAAAAAAAAAAAGATAAGATTAAACGTAGGTATTTGGAGTCATCTACAATCAAACTAATACCATAAACAAGTGGCATGTTCGCTTTGGCGACTCCCACAGCACACACTATCAGAGGACAAAGGAAACTCAGGGTGAATCAGTAGGCCTCATGCGGTGTACTACTGAGCATATGTACACCTGACCATCCAATTTGGATGTTCTGTATATGCTGTCATCTTTCTCATTATTGTAGGTGAAACGTTGTACCAATATTGACATCGCTGCATTGTCTTTTTACCAACCTGCATTTTTCCTGTCTTATTCCTGCCTTGATCTTCTCTTTCTGGGAGATTAGCTGTATCTGACGGCAATAAATTTTGTGGGGTCTTCCGTAATAATTGAACTAGTTACGTACTCTGAGACCCCATTGTTGCTTGTAAATTACACACATATCATCAAGTCTTAACCAGTTATTTTTCTCCCTTCTTATACGATCTCCTTTAAAGAAGATTGTATCCTTGATCATACTAGTTATATGGGGTTCTCCGAGTATGATGCGATCCGTGATTTCTTCATTTACTCTTTAATTTAATCTGATTATATATATTACATTGATTGTAGTTCCCCACTGATCATTGTATTCCAGATTTTTGGGAGAGGAGGGTAGATTAACCTGTGGGGTTGTCATCGGGTGTGGTTGTGTTTTGCGGGAAGGGAGGGATAGGGATGAAGGTGCAGGGGTAGTAATGACGGGTGTCAAGATGAGCCTTGGGTATGTCTGTGAGTTTGCACTTCAGTGGTTTCCAATGCTTTAAGCGTTGAGATGGTACAAGAAGCTACACCATAGTGGTTGATGATGTAAGAGGTGTTGGGTGCTAGAATTGGTGGATGGGAGCAACAAAAAATAATTTAAAATGATTGCTAGTATATTAGCCAGCAGGCTAGTCAGCATAACTGATCTCTTAACTCGGCCCTTCCTCTATTTTCGTTTTTGTAAACTGGGATCACATTTGCAGCGTTTCAACTGTTCAGCGCTTGCCATGTGTCTGTTGAGTTGCAAATCACCATTATGAGGCTACTCTGTTTCCTCTTGCCCCTACCCAAGGTGATATTCTATTAGGTTCCATATCTTTCGTTGGATCTGATTTAATCAGTACTTTCACTTCTTTTGTCTTTCTTATTTTCTCTAGTCTTTGTTGCTTGCTATTACCTCCTTCTCTTGGCGTTTCCTTTCATTCCTTGAAGATTTCTTTGAATGTTCTGTTCTGCATATATATCCCTGCCATCCTTTGTCACCTCACCCACTTCTTCAGTCCCTGATTTATGTGTGTGTGTGTGTGTGAGTGAGAATACCTATTTTTTACGTTTATTTGTGGTTACATGAACAGAGCTATGCCTGTGGTGTCCCGTCATCAGTGTTTAGTTAACCAAAACTGTTTAGTTTCCAGAGGTTGTGGCACATACAGCCCCATCCAGGATCCCAGTTAATTTTTCTGTCATTCTGTTTACGAAGAAAAGCTTTGTAGTATCTTTTTAACATTGCATGTTCTCGGTTGACAACTGTGCTCTCTTGTTCTCTCAGTTTATGCTGCTAAGAGATCTTGATTTAGCTCTATCATCACCACAGAATAACTCAAAACTACACCTTAAGTATACTTTCCGGTAAGCTGGGGAGGGGAGGAGAGGTGACAGTGACGGAATGAATATTTAAAGAGTTAAGTTCTCAACAAGGGCATAGCACTGACAACTGGTAAAAAGACAATGCACTGAAACCCTTTCGGTATAACGTTTCGCCCACGAGTGGGCTTCATCATGATATAGCTCACCTTTGGGCGAAGCGTTGTACCAATAAAGACTATTACATTAGATGTATCTTTTTTTATCCACCGGGTAGTTTTGAGTTTGTTCTGTCGACTTGATAAAGCTCAATCCTGAGCGACACGTCATCTGCAATACGGACTTGAGCTGCTGCGTTACGTGTCTTTATACCCACTTGTCTTCTTTTTGCCTCGGTCATCAGATCTTGATATATTTCTTCGTGTACTTTTATCATGTGTGCGGTTATTATGCAGAAAAATATATATCACAAAATTCATAACTAGTCCACAATTCAGAGGGGAAAGTTGAGAAGACCTACTGGTCCGTCCTGGATTATTAAATGGTTCAAGACATTCCAAAATTCCGTTTAAAGTTTCTAATCCGATTTGTGGGATTGTTGGTTATCATCTCTCCCGTTCTCGTCCTGTCAACCAGTGAGAATATTTTTCAGTATTTTTATTCCTAGTAATATATATGATTTTTCCTTCATTCTCAAACACGTCTGTAGTTGGGTTACAGTTGGTGCCTCTGGCGGAATATAATGCAGTAAGTATTAGTTCCGGTTCCTTCCTGTTACAGGTCCGCGCTAGTCGAGACAATAGTGTCGGACTGTCAATTTACGGACCGCGGCTCGAGCCCCTCGCCTACCCTTTTGTTTATTCATCGACAGTTATTTGTTACAACTTAATTTGAGTTCATGTTTATAGAGTATTTTAGTTTATTCTGATTAATAATTTTAATAAATTTCGCACATTATCGGTGCTAGTAGTAATCGTTGGGGGACACCGCTGGTGACATTTTTAGTACGAGTATTTCTTTTCTTGTCGGTATCTTCCTTTTAAACATAAAATCTCTTATACGTTACAAAATAAATTCCTTTTATTCCTACCTTGTTTTGTATCTTCCAGATTGGTCGTTCAAAGGGAACTCCATCGAAATATTATTATTTGAAATGTAAATAAATTAATCTGCCCAATCATTTCTGTCTGTAGTAGCTTAGTACGTTTGATATTCAGGATATTGTTGATTGGAAATTCGCGTGTTTGACAGCTTTAAAGATTGACAATTGACAATAAGCGAATATATTGACAGAGTTTGATAGTTTCAAAGATAAACGGCAAATCGACACGTTGACGGTATTTGTTTGACAGCTTCAAAGATAGACAGCAGGTCGACACGTTGACAGTGTGTGTTTGACAGCTTTAAACGTAGATAGTAAGCGAACACATTATCATTTTAATTCTTTATATAAAAACAATTTTTCGCTCAGTGAGAACTTTATCAAGCTCCTTGATAAGTGTCGTTTTTAATAATAATATTTTTTTATATAAGGCTTGTTTAGTCAATGTGTCTGATATACTGTTTGATAGCAGGTTTTTGCCCTCGTCTTAGGACACCAGCAACGGTATCAACATGTTATCTTGGGATACACTGCTGTGGAGTAAACATGTTTTTTGAATGGGGTGTAAAACCTAGCTTGGCTAAAGCAGCGGATGCTTCAGCACTGAGCGGTCATCGTCTGGTTAAGACCAGGGCTTCCAAGAGAAATTTTGCAAGGCGGAACAAGACTTCCATGGGGCCCCTGGGGGCAGGCTGAGGCTTCTCTCAAAATTGAGAATCTGAAGTCCAATAAAACCATTGGTAAACTTTCATAAATGTTTTATTTCCTGCCCAGCAGAATGACCAGGAAACACATACTTTATATATTTTGAAATTTTTTTGTTGACCTATAACTATACAAGTTCCTAAATTTGAAAAAAAAAAATAAAAAAAGAAAACATCTATGGCTATGAGGCCCCTTCAGAAATTCACAGCCGGGGCCCCGGACCAATGTAAAGGCAGAACACCCCTCTCCTGTCTCATAGACCATGGTTAAGATCCGTGTTGCGTCCTTACTAAGAAACCACCACCACCACCTCTTCAAGTGAATTTACTTTTCTCTGAAAGCTTTTTTCAGAGTTTTTGCCAATACACTTGTCAGTGAGACATATCTGTAGTTTAAAGGGCCTTACTAGTCACCGTTTCTGAGTATAAGCACAATACCATTTTACGTATGTCCACCGGTTCATTTATCTAAATCCGATGGCTTTCTTGCCTGTAGCTTCATTAAAGCGCAGGGTGATATTTCATGAAGTTCTGTTGCTTTTCTCAGTGTTAGCAGTAACTTCACTCACGAAATCGTAATAACACGATTGCAATCATACCACGGAACGGGTTTGCATATGTATATTACCTATTTGGTTGAATCTTATTGTAGCCAGGTGGCCCAGTGGCTTACGCACTGGCCTGGAGTTTTACGAGTCACTCGCCATAGGTTTAAATTCCACTCGTACCGTGATTTAATAGTAGCTTCTACTGTGCCGTTTATGGAGGGCTCCTTGATTTTGGTGAAGGGCTCTTGATTTAAATATTAGAGCTACCTTCCACTTCCTTCAATATCAGTTATCTCAACGTGGATTTTGTCGTCGACCTTGGGGGCACTTTTTCACATTTGCTTTACATTTAACAGACTTTAAAATAAATGATTTGGTTCCGTCTTGCTCTTGTAAACTAATTCTTTTTCGAAGTTTGTTCGTTCTTTTCTTATATTGGTGCAGCGCTGTGTGACACGTACGGGTTTAATGCTTGTCTCTAATATAATAATAATAAAACAGTAATAATAATAAAGCAATAATAACAATAATGCTAATAATATATTGGAAGATATATTGGTATCAGGCTTGTTGAACGTCTGGTTGGTCTTGACGTTGGATGATTTCCTGTATTTGCCAATTTTTTTCTCTGGCTCTGGCTTTTTCCTTTTAACTATTTTGTTCGTCTTTAAATGACAGCTGATTTGATTTTCATTTATCTTTTTCAGAAATTTTCATATAATTTGTTTTAGACTTTCTAATATTTTATTATATATTGATTCTCTAAAATATTAACTTAGATCATCACATATTCCTATTTTATTGGTCTAGACTCTAGACGATCATGACTTTTTTCTTTTTCAATAACAAGTAGCGCACTCACATATATGTGGTTACAGGGGCCGAGTTACAGCTCCTGGCCTCTCTTTGCTGGTCGCTACTAGGTCCGCTCTCTCCCGGCTTCAAGAGCTTTGTCGTACCTCCTTTTTAAGCTATGTATGGATTCTTCCTGTACTATTCTTCAGGTCGTTCCACATTTTGACTATTCTGAGGCTGAAGGAATACTTTCTAATGTCCCTGGGGCTCACCTGTGCTCACGACTTCCAGCTGCCTCCTCGTGTTACTGTTTCCCATTTCTCAAATAATGTCTCTATTTACTTCAATTCCTCTCCGTTTTTTGTTCGTTACCATTTGACCCCTAATCCTTTCTTTCATTATTATCAGGCTGAGTTCCCTTAAACTTCTCCTCATAGGACATACCTCTTACTTCCGGAACTAGTCTCGTTGCAGACCTCTGCACTTTCTCCAGTTTCTTGACAAGCTTGACCAGGTGTGGGTTCCATACTGGTGTTGCATACTCCACTACATCACTTGCTAGGCTATTCCACTTCCTGACGACTCTATGACTGAAGAAATACTTCCTAACATCCCTTTGACTCGTCTGAGTCTTCAGCTTCCACTTGTGATCCCTTGTTTCTGTGTTCCCTCTCTGAAACATCCTGTCTCTGTCCACCTTATCTATTCCACGCAGTATCTTGCATGTCGTTATCATGTCTCCCCTTACCCTTCTGTCCTCCAGTGTCGTCAGTGTGTGTGTGTGTGTGTGTGTGTGTGTGTGTGTGTGTGTGTGTGTGTGTGTGTGTGTGTGTGTGTGTGTGTGTGTGTGTGTGTGTGTGTTTGAATGTGTACTCACCTAATTGTGGTTGCAGGGGTCGAGACAGCCTGTGGCCCCGCCTCTTCACTGATCGCTACTAGGTCCTCTCTCTCTCTCTCTGCTTCCAGAGCTTTGTCATACCTCGTCTTAAAGCTATGTATGGTTCCTGCCTCCACTACATCAATTGTTAGGCTATTCCACTTCCTGACGACTCTATGACTGAAGAAATACTTCCTAACATCCCTCTGACTCGTCTGAGTCTTCAGCTTCCAATTGTGACCCCTTGTTTCAGTGTCCCCTCTCTGGAACAACATGTCTCTGTCTACCTTATCTGTTCCACGCAGTATTTTGTATGTCGTTATCATGTCTCCCCTGACCCGCCTGCCCTCCAATGTCGTCAGTCCGATTTCCCGCAAGCTTTCTTCGTAGGACATACATACCCCTGAGCTCCGGAACTAGCCTTGTTGCAAACCTTTGCACTTTCTCTAATTTCTTGACGTGTTTAACCAGGTGTGGGTTCCAAACTATAGCTGCATACTCCAGTATGGGCCTGATGTACACAGTGTACAGTGTCTTGAACGATTCCTTACTAAGGTATCGGAACGCTATTCTCAGGTTTGCCAGGCGCCCGTATGCTGCAGCAGTTATCTGGTTGATGTGTGCCTCCGGAGACATGCTCGGTGTTATGGTCACCCCAGGATCTTTCTCCTTGAGCGAGGTTTGCAGTCCTTGGCCACCTATCTATACTGTGTGTGTGTGTGTGTGTATGTGTGTGTGTGTGTGTGTGTGTGTGTGTGTGTGCGTGCGTGCGTGCGTGCGTGCGTGCGTGCGTGCGTGTGTGTGTGTGTGTCTGTGTGTGTCTTGTGTGTGTGTGTGTGTGTGTGTGTGTGTGTGTGTGTGTGTGTGTGTGTGCGTGCCTATGCACACCAGAGCCCAGCCCAGCGGATGCCTCACACACGGTACTGTACAACAAAACAACAGGAAGCACTGCAAGGCGTTTTTTGTCGGCAGTCAAACTATGCCAAGGAACGAGTGCCTCGCGACACTCCTTTTTGTAGCCCTGGTGACCCAGTCATTCCTGGAAGCCTTCTGACGACCCAGACGTTCCGGATATATGCCCGCCAATCACTGCACTCTCAACATTCCATACGTCATTACAGAAAACTTTATTGTCTTTCACATACAAATATATATATATATATATATATATATATATATATATATATATATATATATATATATATATATATATATATATATAGATAGATAGATAGATATTCAAATATACAAATACACACACACTCGACCCATAGACCCTGAGCATTGCAGTGGCTCTCCGCCTTGCTTCCCTTATTCACAGTGAACATCTGTGGCAACTGAGCAGTATAATGTGCACGATGTAAACTCTGCATGTTTCATGCGTTAAAATTTAAGACGCAACAGAATGAACTTTATGATGAAGAGAAGCCTTGCCTCTACTCAATGCCCGGCTGAGAGATAACCTCGATACCATTAGTTTAGCAATCCTGATAATCCTGTTAATCGGCCTGA